>NW_018164895.1:61764-72786 GCF_001263595.1 Phalaenopsis equestris
GAATCAATTCTAGGTTACCTATTGTTTTTTATGCATTCAGAAGAGGGTAAAAAATATATTTGCTCCTATAGTCAGTGACTAGATTAAATTTTAAGTATTTTATTCATGCACCTTTTCTAAGTCGCGGCAAGATAACGACAATTGTTACATCTCAAAATTCACCACATCAATAATCTATTTAGGTTTATCTTTAGATTTAGGTTTGTATTTAGGAGTAGTTGTTGGAAAACATATTTAATCGACATTCCAAACTAAGACCTGACAGTAGTAGACTAGAACTTATCCTAAGTGATTTCTTACATCGCTTCTTTGTGGGATCGATACTCTGGGTCTTAAAAGAAAACCCTATATTGTTTGAACGATACATGCACTTGCGTAAAATCCCAAATGTGTGAAATATAAATCAAATTCTAAATTCTATAACATATTCATTTTACACATTAACGACCTAAGGAAATCGGGTCAAGTTTTTGACATTGAAACTAAATAACTGCGTATTTGTGGTCGGGTCAGTTATCATGTCTACTTTTGTTATTATTTAACAAAAAATTAAACTTTCTTAAAAATTTGTGTATAGTTCATGTTTGAGATGCATAATGTTTAGTTGTGATGAAGTTCATAAATTTTTATAAATTGGGATGATTGTAATAATCTACAAAAAATAAAAATATAAATAAATAAACGAAATTATGCTAATAATTGAACAGAAGCATCCTTTCATTACGAATTAAAGAGTTGCATATTCTTTTGAATTGAAGGAGACGAATCAAAGTGAGATGAAAGTAATGAAGGAGAGCATCGACAAAAGGGGAAGAGGAAGATTTACCGGTGAGAACAGAAGCTGAACGGGAAGATCAACCGTTGCGAAGGAAGGAGTGGCTTGTGCTTAGGTTCGACATCGTTCAATGAGAAGGAAGCCTATGCCCTAGCCGCTGGTTGAAGAGGAGCATAGAAAAGTGCTAGGATTCAGTTTTGTTAAAGGAGGAAGGTTGAGCTGAGAAGAAGAAGAGGAAGAAGAGTTTTAAGGAGAAATCGCGACCTGCAAAGCGAGAAGAGCTTCATTGTTTGTAGGAGAAGCTTTGACGCTACATGTGCGAGGGAGAAGAAGGGGTAGGGCATCAAAACTGGAGGAGACAACTTGCGGGAGGAGTTTCTACGCCGCCTTTATGAGGGAGAAGAGAGGGAGTCGAGCCTTCACGCGGGAAGGAGCGACTTCTTGCATTGTGTTCATGTGGGAAGGCTCTCGTTTGAGCTTCATAGGCCGATGTGTTTATTAAAGATAGAGTTAGGTTTTATTTATTTTAAATAATAGAATTTAATATATTAAATTTTATTATTTTAATTAATGAATTTAATATTTGTTGTGTATTAAGATATTATTAATAGTAATGAAGAACAAATTTTATTTGGTTTGGAGCTAGGAAGATTGTCGACGGTGAAGATAGAGGTAAGATTTACATCCTTTTAATTTTCTTATATTAATATTTTAATTGTCATTATGTGAATATTAATCATGATGAGACAAAACGAGTGATTTGAATTGGAAGGAGTAATTGAGTTTTAATATTGAAGAGTTTTGGGCCTTATTAAAAGAAGTGAGGTAAATTCTAAAATCGTGTCTTGTGTCTTTTAACTTAGGAGATATTTAAATACCTTAAATAAAGTGCATTTTGAAAATATTTTAGGATTTTGATTTCGTGAAAATGAACTGGTAAAAGACTAGCAAGGAAGTTAAGTGGAGGATTAAATTATTAAAGATGTCTCTTAATAATTGAGATGAGTAATTGCATTTTTAAATTTCATTATTTAGTTTTATTTCAAAATATATGTTTGATTTTATTGATGCTTTATTTATATTTTATTTCAATGAAATTTAGATTATAGTAACTTGTTCTTATTGGTAGATAGGAAAATGAGCATATTAAATATGAATTTTATATAAGATTATTAGATCATTGAATGACATTAAATTGTAGTAGGGGTGCATAGATATTAAGTTATTGCATGATTTGTAGCTTCAAGTAAAAATCATATAGTGTATCATTACATGACTTTTAGAAAACAATCATGTATAATCTGTTGCATAATGATTTATGTGTAGCTATTAGACTAGTGCATGCCATTTCGATCCTAGTAAACGTGTACTTATTCATTAGTAGATACATGGTATTCAAGAATGAATAACTTATATTTGAATTTTTGTATGTGCATGTTTAGAGGAATTCACCCTTTAATAATATAACTGGGACGCCATTGTACCCGCGCGTATCGATGTTTTTCTATCACCCCAGGCAATTGTGATAATTAATTCACTAACCGCTGTGCTGGCAGAATAATATTGGTCAGGGGCGAGTAGACAAAGCTTACGATCCCATAAAATCGTGAAATTTCTTCAACACCTCCAGTTATTCCTTAGTGAAAAGAGTAGGTTTAGCTGACACTTTAGATATATTGCATGATTTGTAGCTTCAAATAAAAATCATATAGTGTATCATTACATGACTTTTAGAAAACAATCATGTATAATCTGTTGCATAATGATTTATGTGTAGCTATTAGACTAGTGCATGCCATTTCGATCCTAGTAAACGTGTACTTATTCATTAGTAGATACATGGTATTCAAGAATGAATAACTTATATTTGAATTTTTGTATGTGCATGTTTAGAGGAATTCACTCTCTAATAATACAACTGGGACGCCACTGTACCCGCGCGTATCAATGTTTTTCTACCACCCCAGACAATTGTGATAATTAGTTCACTATCCGCTGTGTTGGCAAAATAATATTGGTCAGGGGCGAGTAGACAAAGCTTAGGATCCCATACAATCGTGAAATTTCTTCAACACCTCCAGTTATTCCTTAGTGAAAAGAGTAGGTTTAGCTGACACTTTAGAAGTGGTAGTAGCATAGTTCTTAAGGTCTTGGACTTTCTTCATTACCTCGATTTCCAATCTGTAGATTTTTCATGTAGTTTCCAACACTTCTTCCTTATGTGACCAGGTTTCTTGCAATGTTCACACTAGGGACGATTATTCTTTGTCTTTGACTTGTTATAAGAGTTGTGCGAATGCAAAGTAAAGCTTTTAGTGCTAGATGAATCCACACTACCTGCCATCATGAGCTTCTTCTTGCTTTCTTCTCTTTGGACTTCAGCAAAGGCTTCCCTAGTGGTAGGAAGAGGCTTCATCCTCATGATTCATCCTCTTACCTCACCTAAGGTCTTATTTAGACCCAATAAGAACTTGATCATCATCTTCTTCTTTATTATTGTTTTATACAAAATAGCACCTTATGGACACTTTTATACATATTTATCATACATATCTAATTGTAACTAGTAATTGGATAGTGAGTTAAAGTATTGAGTAACACTGAACTCTCCTTGTTGAAGCTTTTGCGATGTTGTTTCAATCTAAAACAATTATGCATTATTTTCTGTTCTAGAATAAGTATTATGAGCTGCTCAAATCTTCTGTGATGTCCTATAAAGTTAGAAATTTTCCCCAACTTCGATGGTCATAGGGTTGATCAACCAAACATGATCATATGATCCTGGATCTTTCCTGAGTGATGTTAAGGATCAATGACCTGATGAACTGTGCTCTGTGCCCTCTCCCGTGAGATTTTTCTATCTAACTTTTCCACAAATGTATATAAACACTAATTGAGACCATTGAAGGAAGTTTATGGTCGTTGGGTTTATGGGTTGTGATAAAGGTAGAGAGTTCCGGGGCTAGTTGGACAAAATTCCTGGAATCTGAGTCGGAATTAACTAAACTTTTCCACAAATGTACATAAACACTAATTGAGACCATTGAAGGAAGTTTATGGGTTGTGATAAAGGTAGAAAGTTCCGGGGCTAGTTAGACAAAATTCCTGGAATCTGAGTCGGAATTAACTAACCTCCGAGGTAGGGTCAGACATCATCATTCCATAAGATCCATACTTTATCATCAAACATTTGCACGTTTTAGGCTAAAAAAAAACTGACTAGCTGCTTCTCGTCGGAGGGATGATTTGCAGGAAATATTATTGTTGGATGGAGGATTCCAATGGAGGGCCTCTGGGAAGTCACTAGAGAGAAGATGGTAGTGGAGGGCCGATAATTGAGGGATGCCGGAAATACAACAATGGATGCTGGTAGGAGAGTTGTAAATGTGTGGATGCAGGGCTTCCTAATCAGCTAGTCAACCATTCCACAATCGACGAACTTGAGATGATTCGATCCGCTCGCGAAACTGAGACTATTAGGTAGAGGCAACGACAGAGTCATTCGAACTAGGGGAAGGAAACGACATGCGTTCGAATGATCCTAATGACAGAAATGTTGAGGAGGCAGCAACGATCAAATCATTTGAACGCAAGGAAGCCAACCACGATCAAACCCAATGATAAAAAAATTTAAACAATGAATGGTCTGATACCTTGAAGGAAATCATGAGAGAGAAAATTCTCTTATTCCTTAATCTTCAAATTACAACTCCTCTCATTATATAGAGAGTAAACTTTAGGGCAAGCATAATTCCTACAATTACAACTTACCAAAGTTACAACAAATATATTAGGAAAGAACTACAACATATTAATAGAGAAATAAATGGGAATAAATTTAAATAAGAAACACATAATTCCATAGGGAGAAAGGTAAAGATTGAGAGAGTATAAGAGTATGGATGGGCAACATTACGTCTAATAGAAAAAATGAAATTTAAATATTGTATAGGTCGGAAAGCATGATAGAGAACTAAAAAATTTGCGACTCACCTGAACATTCTATTTTTTAATGACTTTGTTTGTATTGTTATCCGGATAGTTTTATCCGAAGTTTAAATAAAAACTTCAAAAGATTATGAAAAACAAGTTAAAACTGAGATAAGCAGCACGTCAACTGATGTAAAAGCATGGTGCAAAAGGATTAATTAAAAATGAAGAAAATTATTAAATCATGCAACAGCTTCATCTTTATTGTCAACAACCGTTGTATAATTGAAGTCTTGAAATAGTCTTTAGCGCTTCAATCTGCAGTAGCATAGGTGCATATCCGCTCGTGAGCATACTGATTCTTTTCTGGAGCTGCTGATTGCAGTAACTGTTTAATGTATTTTGCTTCACTTAAATATTGCATTTCACTGTGCTATTAAGAACACTCTGGACCCTTCTTAACTTCCATACTTAACAGTTTATATCCTTGCTATGCAAGTCGATAAGCTTGCACTAGTAGTTTGTTGCCTCCATCGTGACTTGAAAGTTATTTGTTCAAGTCAATGAAACAAGGCCCTTGCAATGTAAAGGTAAGACCCTCTGCATATACCACTATCTTAGTCCCTGCTTTGGTGGAAGCCTTATTCATTGACTTTATGAACCCTTGATGTTCTTTCATTCTTGTTTAGCATTTCATGAGTTGTTAAATATATTTTCTGCGAATCTTTTTTTCTAATTTCTATTCATGTTATTTTCAGTCTATCATTTCTTTTCTTATCCTTTAACATTAGTCTTATCAACTTATCTTATTGTTGTATGCTTTACCCTTTGTTGTACGTGTCCGAATCATTTCAATTTATTTTCCTTTACCTTCTTTTTCAATAATTGTACTCTCATCACATTTCTAGTAGATATTTTTTTAATCCATCCTTCTTAGTCTTTTCACACATTCATTTTGACGTTTCCATTTTTTCCATAATCAAATCATCCACTAATGACTTCTTCGATGCTCAAAACCTAGATCTATAGAACATACTTGGCCTAGTTGATGTCTTATAAAGTATTTCTGTGAAGTCCCCATGATATTTTCCTATTATATAGTATGCCCAAGGTTTTTTTTTTACTTTGTCCACCAAACATTAACTCTAAAAGTTTTTTGCTAAAATGATATGTTATTCTTTTGTAATGATCACATTAATTTATTACTTGATTTTTAATTTATATTGAATGACAATTGATAATATCAATTCAACTAAAATATTATATCATTTAATCTATGTTCTTTATCTTATCAATGTTCTAAATTTCTCTTTCTGATTAGAACTTCATATGCAGGAAGGCATATACTGAGGCTTCTCACTTCAATATTCTTTGTTAAGATCTCCATAACCAATACAAAATTGTTTGACTTGATGCCGATCTTTGATGTAAATCCACAATGATTGGGAATTTTACAACTACTGTACATGTTTCCTTCTTACTCACGGATCAATAATCATGTTGGCCACAACTACTGTTGATATTGGTTAATGCTGTATCATACATATTTTTAATATTCTCAACATATTTTTGACATGCACATGTTTCCTTCTTACTCACGGATCAATAATCATGTAACTTGATCATACAGTAAAATTCATGTGGATATTCTTTAATTTTTATTTTATCTACTCTTTTTGGTTCATATTTTACCTTCTATTTCACATGCTCAAATTAACTAAATCTATTTTCAGCAGCTTAACTTTAATAGATATTAATTCCACCATTTCTCTATTATAACATTTCTTAATTTATCATTTATATTTCTTTAACATATCTATCTTAATGTTTTCATTCTGTCATGCTCAACTCTATCAATGATTTTTTCATTGCTTGAAACTAAGATCGATAGCCTATGACTTGCTAAATGCAATTTTATAGATTTTAATTTATGTCTATATGATATTTTCTGGTTATTTACTACAGTCAAGACATTTCGCAATTTGTAATCACCAAATCTTGACTATAGAAGTTATGTTCTCATACAATGATCCATTATTTCATGTATTAGATCTAAGATACCTAACCATCATATTTAGGTATCACTTCATCTCAAGTTACCTTGACTGATAGTTGATAATATCACACTACTAGAATCTCATATCATATTATGAGTCTTTGTTCTACAACTTAAGCATATTATCTTAAAAAAAAAAAAACGCCAATGTTTATCACAATAATTTTCTTTTGCATCCCCATAATCTAATGCCAAAATGTATTGGACTTAATGTCAACCCTTGATATAAACCTATCATGATTGAATCTCTTTGGTCATTTCACATTTATTACTAATATAATTAATGTTCCATTATACATTTTTTTAATAAATTTAACATCTTAAATGCATGCTTTTTTTTCATAATGAGCACAAATCTGTTATGTTGATAATCATGTCATTTTAAGATAAGCACAAATACATGAAGATTCCTTTTCTCTACTATGTTTGGATTAAATCTCAAAATTGCCCGAGTATCACATTTCTCCAATCTGTTCTCTTGAAGTTGATATGGTCTCTCTAGGACTAAATTAGGACCAATATTGTAGTCAAGGGACTAAATTGGGATAAATTTGTCACAATTGTTGTATGACGGATTATTCTTGATCAGTTTTGAATAAGGGAGGGTCTGAATTGGAGAAATGTAATATTCTATCACAAAATTGGCTATGGGGGGTCTATTTTGGGACAAACAGTCAAGTTAGACATTCCTGATATAAATTAAATTGATACTCTAATTTTGGCATAATTATTTCATGTTTTATTTTTTTTTTCTTTTATTACTTTATTGTTTGACTCCTAAATTTGATTTTCGTATAGTTTGCATAATCTTAGAAATTTATTTTATTTTTAAACTTTAGCATCAAAATATTTTTTCTCCAATTATCTGAAATACTCTTAATTTTTGAAATTTTATAAAAATATCTGTTAATCAAATTTCTCCAATATCATCTATAATTCTTCAAAGCTTTTAAGTACCTCATTTGGATCCAAAGTTTCATTTTTATGCATCTACTTTAGAAATCACTATTTTTTGTGCCTTGTTATGTTTTTAATATCTAACTTGACTGTTTTGCATTAGTTTATAACATAAGTAATTATTGTGTCTATTATGCTTTTCCAAAAAGGTTAAGAAATGCTTATCCATATTCGTTTTAATTAACCGTGTTCGTTTTGATTAACCGTGTTCATTTTGTTTAGTATGAAATGCATGGACTCTTCTTATTAAAAGAAATCACTATTTTTTGTGCCTTGTTATGTTTTTTATATATTTTGCTTTTCTGCATGAATTCTTGCTAGAGTATATATCATAAGGATATGTTACCCTTGTTCTGATAAATATTTGCAGCTGAGTTCAGTGAGTTGTGTCCAAATTTTAAAACGAATTTACAAATTTGGTCTCTTTTCTCCACGCCTATTTTCTGTTTTGCTTGGATGATTTAGCAAGTTACTGGACGCCATCTTTACTCCAAGGCCATTTTCAGTTTGGCTTGAATGACTTAATAAGTTTGCCCAATATGAATATTTTTTTTTGTCTATGTGGAGGGTAGAACTAATTTTTTTTTAAGGCTCTGAAGAACTTTTTGATATCGTTTTTCATCAAAATAAGAGGATTTAGCTTTTGCAGGTGATTCTTTTCTGCGTTCCTCACATAAATATCATTTCTATTCTAGAATATTGTGAAATTTGGATGAACCAATACTTGTTTTTTTATTTAATTAACGACTTGAAGGTTACAAATGAGTTGCGATAAGCAATTTACTTGCAATTGTCAGGTTGTGTCCAACCTTCCTTTCAATATAAGCACTGCTGTCGTGAAACAACTTCTTCCAATGGGTGACCTGTTTTCTGATGTTATCATTTTACTTCAGGTTTGGCTTGCCACCTTTCATCTTAACCAGAAGTTATTTGTTCTGCTTGTTCAACTAAATGAATGTTAATGGATTATATTGGCGATGGATAGTTTCTGCAGAAGTCTGAAACAAGTGATTCTACATTTCTACGATCACAAGCAAAAATTGCCAATTATTTACGTAGTTCATTACCAAATCATGTTTGAGGTTCTTGCAGAACTATCCTTTATCAATATTTTTATTCAATTAAAAAAAAACGATTAGCATCTAGCTGTTAAACTTCCATTTTCTTTGCTGATATAAAATTAGGGCATCAGATTCAACGGAAAAAAAAGCCATGGAATAGTATTATTTACATGCAGCAACTCCTTTCCATCAAGTGATTATTGTTAAAGATTTTTTGTGTTATTTCTCTAGGATGAGACTGCTTTGCGGTTGACAAAATTCCAATTACACTCCTCTGACTATAGGCCTATTAACTTGTTTGTAAATTTCTACTCAGGTATGAAATCTTCTCGATGCAATGTTTTCCATACTTTTATGTCGTGATGATAGAGCCTGCCTGTAGGCTTTGACCTATACTATTTTTCAGCATTGGAGAAAGTTCTAAACTGTTGCCATACTAATGGTGACTAATTAAGAATAATGATTGATGATTATTTACTGCAGCTAACAGATTTATTGTTATAGGCCTTGACAAGAAATTGCACTTGCTACTTCCCTAGCAACATGATAACCATAAAATTTTATAACCGTATATTTACCTAAAAAATCTACGTACATAAGGTTAATTTATAACTTTTACCTATATTAGTCTGGTACCAGCATTTCTTTATTATTTTTCAACTATTATGTTGATGCTGTTGTTGGGCGATGTGACAAATTAAAACTCTTTCAAAGCAAGGAGAGGTTAAATAAAAAAACAAGAGAGATTATGCCATGAGTTCCATCGTACTTACAATAATCTTTTAAAAACCATGAAATGAAATATCCACTTACAACCATACATATTGCTAAAAAGATAGTGTAGAATTGAAGCTGTACAAAAGCAAGCAGATGGTTGCGGGCAATAATTGTGATGATCTAATGGTTAGTGACCCTACAACTAATAGTACCAGTGGAGGGACGTAGGTAGACTGCCAATGGCGTGAAAGAAGACAGAGAAGACCGTTAGTTAGGATTTGACTTTATATCAACTTGTGTGTTAAAATTGTTGAATGGAAATTAGGGTTCATATGTATTGGTTGTTAGTTTATTCTAAGATTTTCTTGACGTCCACGAGGTAATATTATATTATTTGAGCAAAACTTATACTTGCATATCGTCCACGAGGTAATGATATCTTGCTCATATTATATTATTTGAGCAAAACTTATACTTGCATACTCCGTTTCAGCCTGTCAATGATCATGTCATTGAAGTCCTCTTTTTTTAATTTTTATGATTGATTCAATAATTGGTAAGCTAATTCCCAAGCATTGAACTAAAGAAAATGTTAGCCTTAGAAGATCACTTGGAGAAAAAAAATTATGATTAGCTTGCTTTGTTATTTGCTCTTAATTTTTTTTAGCGTTGTTTATCCGTATGAATCCTTCACATTATAAATATATAGCTCTTATGTTCTCAGGGCTTTGAATTTCATTAAATATGCAGATGCTGAATACATCTGCAAAGTTGAAAGAACAAATTTTTTCCCTCAGCCAAACGTAAGAATTCTTAGCTAAAGTTTTCTTAGTTTGCTAGTGCTCAGCATTTTATTACGGACACCTTTTTCTAGATATTTACCATGAAGAGACATAATATATGTATTGCTGTTATTATTGTATAGTGGAATCTGCATGGTGTTGTTTTGTTACAGAACAGCTATTGGTTCACATTCAACAACAGGAGGCATAGGTGTTAGCTAAGGCCCTATTTGGAATCACTTTAAATTCTTTTCTTTTTTTTTTGGAAAACAGAAAAAAACATATTAATAGTGTTTGTTTATTCATTTTTTGTTTTTTTTAATTTTGTTTTTAAAACACATGTGATTTGTTTTCAAAACATAAAAAATACAGAAATTGTGTTTTAGCTATTTTAAAAACATGTTTTTCGGAGCATTACTGCAGCACGCCGGCTGCCAGATGCTGCCATCCGCAGCATGCCGGCTGCTGGCTGCCGCAGCACTCCGGTCGTCGACCTTTGCTCGCGATCGCGGTCGCTGCGACCAACCGCCACCGATCGTCGCCGCCACGCACCGCCATCATCCCCTTCTAGCCACTATTCGCCCGCCGCCCTTGCCTGCCGTCAGATAATTCTTCGTGATGGGTGGAGCAAGGAACACATCGTATATACCATGGACGACAAAGCTTAATACTGAAACGCACGTGGACCCAACCATTTTACAGAAAGTACAATTTTTTCTTAAAAAATAAAATAAAATATACCCA
>NW_018164896.1:0-234 GCF_001263595.1 Phalaenopsis equestris
GATAACTAGCAAAAATGGTTTGCCAAAATGATGTTGATTTCAAATAAGGCATCTTAATGCTTTTATACCGCACACCAAGCCATAAGAGCAGAGAGTAAGCCAGTCACAATTCGATATGGGTGGTGGCTAATCAACAAACAATACCTATGAAATAACTGGGGCACCTCAATAGAATCCACACTATGCTTAAAAGCCTAACCGGGCCATAAGGAGATAGGGTAAACCACCGCATCC
>NW_018164896.1:334-15538 GCF_001263595.1 Phalaenopsis equestris
CAATAGAAAAGTCATTAATTCGTGTATTTTCTCGAGTGGTCATTATGTTTATATGAGGGAGCTATAAATCACACCTAGTCTGAGCATTCTTCTCATAAGAACTAGTGTTGAGAAGACTGATCAACTCAATAAAACCAATCTCATCATGCATCCTTCTCACAAGAATTCAAGTTGACAATATTGTTGTTTTTATAAATGCATGTGATGAACTTCAATCAAATTAACAAAAAAAAAGTATTTCTAAGTATTAAATATATCCCCGATGATAACCGTATTAATAGAAAATTTCAACCAAAACATTAACTTTCAAAATGAAATTTCATATTCTTCACATCAATAAATTCAATAAAAAAATAATTTCTAAATCTGACCATCTATAAATATGACAGAGATGAGAAGATTTAAAATGAACGATTCCTCAATGCTGACAACGTTAAAGGTAAATAACAATTGAATTGATTTATTCTCAAAATCATAATATTAAATTCTACAATTTAAAAATATTTTACAATAACTTAAGCTCAAAAAAATAAATGTCGCGTCTTTATGCCAATATGTTACTTAAAAATATCTCATGTCAACAAGTGTCGCTCGTGTCATTCGTCCTCATTATTTAACTAGTTAGCTCCACAAAAAAATATCAACATCCCTATCAAGGAAATATTATCAGCCAACCAAAACGTGGAAGCCATAATTTTATATTCTGTAATTATATTATCTTTAAGACCCCACTTGGCCATAAACTGTAAAAGCTTTTCTTCTTCAATGAGGAATCCAATACGCTGATGGCTCTTGCAGTTCTCTACAGGCGTAGGATGATGGAGATGGAACACTGCTATCCTCTCATTCAGCGAATTATTATTTCTTTATTGTTATTTTTTTCACAGCGTCAAACGGCATGGGACGGGACCAATTGGATGTCAATGTCAGGACAGAATATTACGTACATCACAGCGAAGCTGTGTGAATAATAATAATAATCATAATAACTGCAACCCACATAATGTGCATCGTTGAACATAGGAAGGTTGAATGTACATAATCTTCAATGTTAGACCAAATTCTGTTTCAGTGAGGGATTCAATTTTAAAAATAAAATGTGAGATTAATGTGCTTATATGCATATTGATATAGAAGTAATGAGTAATTATCTTGTCAGTCTTTTTTTTTTTTAATAAAAAAGGTTATATTAGTTGCAGTGTGTAAAGATAAAAAGAATATCGTGTTCACTATAGGAACATGAGGCAGAATAGGCTATAAAATCAACGGTCAAAATATAAGTTAGAAAAAATATATCAATTTCTGATGACATAACGATGATCTATCTCATTGACTATTAACAACAATTTAACTACAGAATATATCGTCGCTTAGCTACAATAATATTTTTGTTGACGGGTTCTTGTATCGACGAAATGGTACGTCAATTCTAAACGACGATTAACCGGAGACCAAAGTTCGTAGGTTATTTAAGAACCCATTATTTGATGGGGTATTTACCAACAAGTTAATTTAAAAAGTGACAGTAATGATCGTCGGCAATTATGTTACAGACCGACGGATTTTAGACTGCATGTAAGTCCTAAGTAAATTCCTTAATTTAGCCCACCCCATCCGAATCCCTCATTTCCATTTCTTTTGTCCTCCAGTCCTGCTCGCGCTCGCCCTAGCTGCTTCCCTCCATTGTCGAAAGCCTCAGCCTCACCCTTGCCCTAGCCCTCTCTCGGTTTCGTCTAAAACCCTTGCCTTTGCACCCGAACCTTAGCTAGTTGAGATCGACTACGACGGGACCGCGGCCTACAAAGAACCGATACTCCCATTTTTCTCTTTCCACGCAACTCCTACCCAAAACCATTCACTAAGGTAACTTCTTATCTTCTTTTTCAGGCGATTTCATGTCTAAGGGGCAGCTTGGCTACACTTTGGATTTACATTAAAGGAGTGTTTGGCTGGAAGTAGGATTTAAGTTAAATATGATTTACTAAGAATTATTTGGTTGCAAGTAGGATTTAGTAAATCTGAATTTATCAAATTCTGATGTGATTAAATCTTGAAAAATCTCGAGAAACAAATTAATGACTTTAATAGGATTTATTAAATCCCACAAGGTTCAACTTCTCTAAATCCTGTAAATCCTACTTCCTACAAAATTTGATAAATCTTGGATTTAAGGCAAAATGGAGGAAGAACGAAATTTAAGAACTAGCAGGATTTACAAAAGCATTTTTTGTCGTTTGACATGATTTAGATTAAATCCTGCATTAATCCTACTTAAAACCAGCTACCAAACAACCTCAAAATTCCTATGAAATCATTTGTACGTTGATAGCCCTTAACTTTGCTTTGAAAAATTATTTATGGAAAGCCTCAAATAGCAAGTTTTAGTGACCATAATTAGCACGCAAACATCATTGTTGTTACCTCAGGAAGAATTTTGTAAATAAATTCTAAGATATCTCCATAAGCTTGAATAGTTTGATGCTTGATTCATTATGATCATGAAAATAAAATGAAACTAAAATAGTCATTTTGGTTATTGTTTTTATTTTTCTATTGTTAGGATACTCCTTATAGTGCAGAACAAACTGAAGGAGTAATGTGGCTTGGAGTTGAATTTTTTACCATATTGTTCTTATATTGAGTTGAGTTGATGTTATTCTCTTTTGATAATGTGTATTATGTGGAAATTTTGGCTAATGCATTGTTTTTTTAGGATTGACAGGCCGTCAATAAACTTTCATCGTGTTGGATTGAATTTCTGATATTGAACATTATTTCTTATGCTTTGATTTGGTTTTGAGCTAAATCTTGTTTATGATGGTTAATTTACTGTTGATAAGCTTATATTTTCTCTTTGATCTTCACTTGTCGTTGAGATTGGTTTTTGTAGCTGTGATGAATTCCGACTATCATTAAAATTCAACTAGTTTTGAATATATTTTTATATGCTCAAAATCTAGGACAAAATTTTAATGTTTTCTGCAGCTAAGTTATGAGTTCAGTTGATTATCCATCTTCTAGTTGATTATCCATATTCTCTTTGTTTTGGTGGTTTGTTTCTTTTCTTTTTGTTGTTCTTGTTGCTATGGTTTATCTCTCTGTTTTTTGTGTTAGTCTTGTTTGATTTACTTTGTTGCTGTAGATCTTTCGAGTGTCCTTTATTCCTTTCTTCCTCTTTGAAGCTTTTAAAGTTTTTTATTTTCTTTTCTTTTAAAGATGTACCCAAACCCAATTGTTTAAATGTTGTGGCTGCTGTGTATGCTTAAATGTAGAATCCGAAAATATTTGCTTAAAAAATATTTACATACATAACACTAAATTCCTATGGAAGAATACATGAAATTTACTTTTAGTAGTACTAGCTCTAGTGGTAGGGTTGTACCTATGGGTGATCAAATCATTAAAAGGTGTGAACATTTTAGATATCTCAGGTCTCTTATTCAATGTGATGGTGATATAAATGGGGATGTTATTAGTAGAATTCAAATTGGCTAGTCGAGGCGGAGGAATATATCTTGACTTATTATGTGATAGAAAATACCTCTTAAATTTATAGTAAAATTTTTTAAGATGGTGGTGAGATCTGTAATGTTTTATGGCACATAATGTTGGCCTTTAGATTAATGGGTTGTTTGGTTACAAGCAAGATTTAGTTTGAATAGTAAATCCTACAAATCCAGAATCATCAAATCCTTAGATGGTTAAATCGTGAGAAGTATTTTGTATGTAGGTTGATATTTTTTTGTGGTACATAGTGTAGGGCTGTGAAATTAGCTCAAAAAATGATAATTGCTCAGAAATTGATTCTAAGTTTGACTCGTATATAAAACTTGGATTGAAATAAACATGCTGAGCTACGAGCCAAATTTTTTTTATTAAACTTATTTGGAGCCTTCTCCAACTCGGCTCGATTTCAAATCATTTAACATCTTAGTAATGTTAGTTTTGTCGAAGATCATTAATTCGTCGAACATTGACTCCCAATCCATCGAAACATCTCCCTCTAAAAATGTATGCCACTATAGCTACCCCAACCATCTCATAGAAATATTTGTTTCATAACTACTCTGACTGCGGGGGTATGGAGGCCTAGAAACACACTGGTGGAGCGCTCCCGCATACAGAGTACAAGAGGAGGCTAGTAAGACTTACTTAGTTTGCATTAGATGTATGCTAACTATTCCATTGTACTGACATAAACTAGAGAAAGTATGAGAGCCGAGTGTTGTAGAGTTATACAAGTGCACCCATAGGCGGCAGCCGGATCAATTCTGGGTGGAAAGTAGATCGTATGCAACCAAAGTAATTCACAAGATTAATGAGTATAAAATTCAAATAACTATTAAAATTTTTTTAGTCTCTCACTTTCATTAATCATATGTTTTGTAGGAGACCTTCTAGAGGCTCAAGGAGAGCCGATCTCAACAGTCGGGTTGTGGTTCGGGCACATACACGATCCTTCTGAGTACGACCTCTAAAGGGAGTTTGTCGGTGGTATGATTCCTGAGAGTCGATCTCAGCAGTCGAGTTGTGGTTCAGGCACATATCATGATCCTTCTGAGTACGACCTCTAGAGGGAGTTTGTCGGTGGTATGATTCCTGCCAAACATCTAGTACATCTGGTGCTTCCACTTCCACTTCACAAGAGAAGGAGATGCGTCACGAGGTTGTTGTCCAAGTAGCCACCCTGAGATCGGAGATAAGGGCAGAGATCAAAGCAATGTTGCGTTCTGAACTGCAAAAAGGGAAGGAGCCAATGCAGGATGAGAATGGGGATGATGATGATGAGGAGAGAACACACGAGGATGAGGATGATAAGTAGGGGTTATTTTTTTATTTGTTTGTAAAATAAACAATTTATTATAGGCGAACATAATTTTTATTGTGCAGTTGTGCATTTCGTTTGATTTAATTCAATTATTTTATTTTTCTTATATGATTTATATCTAAGTTTCTTACAGCATTTTGCTATGTTTTAATTGCAACGTTACAATTGCAGATGTGTAGATTGTAATGTTGAAAGTGAGTTTTAATTTTTTTTTCCTGATTGTAAAGATTTTCAACCGCTTTTTGACGGTTTTATGACTCTTGATTATACACCGACGGTTTTCCGACGATCTGTCGAAGAAGTGAGGTATGTACAAAGTGCTACAATTTAACTACGATAAAAATTATTGGTAAATTCCCACAGTTAACCCACTGTTGCACGACATTTTACAAATGGAATCACGACACTTTTTTGAATGAAATTCAACAATATTTCTACGAACATATGTGTCAGTTATGTAATTGATTGTCATGCTAAGATCAAACATGACGAGTTTTTGGATGTATTATGATGGTTAATATTCATCGGTAATTCAATTACCAAGAAACATTTTTGCTACCCCGACTTTGTCCCACTAAATCGTCAGTAAATATATTACCTACAGTTTATTCATTATTAATGACAACATTTGACCGTCGTAATAAACTAATTACATTAGTGGTTACAAATCGATTTCAAAGCATATTGGGCAGTGGCTACAATGAACTATTGTGAGAGGTCTAATGTTGGAAGATGAGAGGGTATTCTTATAAGATGAATGCTAAAAGGACAAGAATAACTCTTGAATAACTCACTTTTATTTCACTCTTATACTTCTTGATTGTATTAGGATTGTGCCAACACATTTCAATTCAATGACTACTATTTACTCTTTAGAGTATTCTAATTTTTTTCCATCACAAAAGTAATTAATTATATATTCTAGAAATCTTTAAATCACTCATTTAAAATTAATCTCTAGAATCCTCTAAAATATTCTTCATAAAATGAGACTTTAGAATTTTATGAAATCTGTTCTAAATTATGGGCTCAATAAAAAGACAAAATTTTAAAGATGGCATTTTTTATAAATTAAATAAACACTTTTACCATATTTATATTGCAGAGAAATTACATTCAAACTCAAATGAACAAGCTGTTCAACTTGCTATAGAACAGAAGAAAAGGCTTAACACAGCAAAGAAGACAAGAGTGATGGAACATATCCATAAACAGAGAACTCTTCCCAGCTACAAGGTATTTCGTCATCGTCACAAAACTGACCCAAGCTTTCATGTGAGAGGGCAAACTTCAGAAGACATTTTACTGTATTTTCCACTCAGTTTTTTTTTTGTCTTCTTTTCCATGGAATATTAAATGAAAACTTAGCACATAATTTCAATCATGTGCGCCCTAAAGGCAAAAAAAATCTCCACGCAATCAGTCGGCTTTTCTTTCCCCTTTCTCGCCAACTAATTATATGTAGTTGCTGTATTATGAACTGTACATTGTTTGCTAGCATCAATAAATGCGGAGCGAGATCAGAGAAGCCAAACTAGGTCCTATTAATAAAGTGTATAATACGAAGGCCTTGCTCCTTCACTCGTTCCTTTATGCTGGGCATGCACCGCAAGAGCAAGGTAACAAAGATGCTCTCTCTCTTTCTCTCTCTCTGCGTGTGTGTGGATGTGTAAGCTAATCTCGCTTATCTTTTGTAATTGGTTGTTTTGTTGCAGTAATTCAAGGAAGTTTAACGGACAAAGTAAACTTACTATCAAAATCCTTGAGAGGTAATTTTATCAGCCAACCAGGAACTACTGCTAGAGGTTTTTTAAATGAATTTTCAAGTAAATGATTTGAGCAATCTTTTTTCATCTGAAATTGAACTATTTTCTTAAAAGTTCAACTTTTTTAACATTTAAGATACATTTCTTTCCATTGCAACTTACTTTTTCTCTAATAGCCATATTCTAATTCTTATCTGTTCCATGATAATTTTCTGGTCCTTTCCTGTAGAAATTTGTAAAAGAAATTATAAATCTTCATTCTACGACCACCATATGTTCTGTTTAATTTGGTTGTTTGCTATTTTTGGTGCTCACAAGACCTCTCGCCTATTCTCCAAGCCTCATTTTGAAGTCCAGAAGACTTCTTGCCTTTATTAAGCACGTGTGTTAAATTTGATAGTATAATTTCTTACATTTTTAGTGAGATATGCATATATTTTTCCTTCCAAACCAATTTATTTTTCTCAAATTAAGAAAAAATAAAGAAAATTATAACTATAGATTAATAAATAAATAAATTTGCTGGCTAAATATCTCTCCATGTAAAACAGAGAAGAGTGAAGTGTCTTATACAGTTTTCTTCCATATAGCAGACACTACAAGGCGAGCAACTCTCACAAGAAGCAGCATAAAGCCGGCCAGCTGAGATCAAAGGAGACTTCCGTTGCAATGGAAATCGATCAGCAGCATCAGCCTGACAAAACAGACAGACAACAGTCCATGTTTCCTCCACCACCACCACCACAGCTAAATCGCTCCCTGAAACGCCTCCTGACCATCACCAACTGTCTCCTCCTCTGCCTCGGAAACGCCAGCGGGCCCTTACTCCTGCGCATCTATTTCCTCCATGGCGGCAAACGTCAGTGGCTTTCCGCTTGGCTAGAAACAGCCGGCTGGCCCCTTCTTCTCCTCCCCCTCTCCCTCTCCTTCTTCTACAGGCGTCGCTGCGACCCCTCCGCTCGAACCGTTCTCATCACCCCTCGCCTCATCATCGCTTCTGCCTTCATCGGCCTCCTCACGGGCGCCGACGATTACCTCTACGCCTACGGCCTGGATTTCCTCCCCGTATCGACGTCATCTGTTCTCATCGCCACGCAGCTGGCTTTCACCGCGGTGTTCGCGTACTTCATTGTGCGGCAGAGGTTCACGCCATTTTCGATTAACGCGGTGGCGTTATTGACTGTGGGGGCGGCGGTGCTGGCGATGCACGCGAGCAGTGATAGGCCGGCTGGAGTGAGCGTGAGCGGGTATTGGAAGGGTTTTGCGCTGACGCTTGGTGCGGCCGCGCTGTATGGATTTGTTTTGCCGATGGTGGAGCTGACTTATGCGAAGGCCCGGCAGCCGGTGACTTATACGTTGGTTATGGAGATGCAGCTTGTTATTGGTTTCTTCGCCACCGCATTCGCAACCGTCGGCATGATCATTAATAAGGATTTTCAGGTGCGCGTCTGCCATGTGAAAATTTTTTTATTTGTTGCGTCTGCCATCGAATTATGCTATTATCTGTTGTTAATTTTAAGAGAGAAATTCAAAGCTTCTGGATATTAAATTAATTAGTTTGTTAAATTTTTCTGTAAATGAGTAAAATTATGAAAGTACCCTCAGATATTTTGTATCAGGATGGGAATATTTTTATGAAAAATTTCGTTTATTTCACGATTTATAGTTGTTATTTCTCAATGCAATTAAATTATTTGGTATTACATAAGCAAATCAGTAGATAAATACAACTAGCTTATTGGTTAATGTAACTCGGTCGTTATATTAGACATTCATAATTATCATCGTAACAGAGAAGGCTTTGATTGTTTGATAGTTTAAAATTATTTATCAAATAATTTAGTTACATTAAAAAATAATGCATGACATATCAGAATTTGACCTTTGCCATAGAATACTCCAATCCTGATATAAAATGTACCAGGGTATACTAAAACAACTTATTTACTAATAAATTTATTAGTATTTATCCAATTTTTCGATTCTTATGTAAATTATTCATCTATAACTTAAGTTTGAAATTAAAGATACCATCATATTTGAGAGAGGGTAACCATATTTGTGAATCATGAGCAAAATTTGATTAAGATATCATCAAGGCACTTAAATGCGTATATACCATCCGAATGAGGGGACCCTCTTCTGGCTGTTCGATCGGAGTGGTTTGGATTCTTTTCTGATTTATAGCACAGACTCTATAAATATAGCCCTGATCTTGAGAGAATGCTAGGCCAACCAGAAGAAGATCAAAGCTTGGGAAGGAACTAAAGCTCATCATCGTTTATGCACCAAATATTTGACGAATTCCTCAAGCTCCTGGAGCAGCTGACCACTGCTGAACAACACATGTAGGTGGTCACTATCTGCCACCATCTGCTCCTTGCAGTAAAGTCTCTTTTAGAGGCATAACATGCATTGCAAAATCCCATCTTAGATTGTGGAATATAGAAGCACCTTGCGGAGCAATACATCATCTAGTACATCGTACAACTATACACCTCGAAGACGGTGTAATAACACACCGGATGTGGTGCAATAACACACCTAATGACAATGTAAACAACACAACTCACACATGGTGCAATGACGTCTCCCGAATAAAGTGTAACAGTGCACTATAATTACAGTGACTTTCTCCTGACCAATAAAGCTCCCGACTCTTGCCTTTACGACATAAGGACGTCATCACAACTCACCATTACAACCTATGTGATTAACTTCGATGTACGTCGTCCACAACTTGTGTAGTGTAGCTCTCAACTCTAACGTTTATGACTTGCATGGTACATATTTTGTGCAGCTCCTGACTTAAGCCTCTATGACTTGTGAACGTCATCACAACTCACCACCACGACCTTTATCACCAAGTTCGACCTACATGGTCTACAGCTTGTGCAAATCTCAATTCTTTCTTTGCGACTTACATACATTATCAGACTTAGTAGACCTCTCAACTCCAACAGTTGTGCTCACAGATGTTATCACAGCTCATGCAACTTCAACTACGATCTCTTCGACCATCGAACATCGATCATCATAGCTAGTACAACCCTCAACTTCGACCTTTGTAGCCCACATATATGTTACAACAACTCGTTCATTTCTCAACTCGGCCCAATACGACCTACAGACATTATCACATTTAGTGCAGCTCTTAACTGTGTCATCTGCGGCCTATGGAAATCATCACAGCTCATAACTACAACCTATGTGACCTACTGTGACCTACATAGTCCACAACTTATGCAGCTCCCAACTCTGACCTCCGTGGCCTACATACGTTATCACAACTCTTAACTTCGGTTTCTACGACCCACGAAAGTTATCACAACTCGTCCAACTCAAAACTCTGACCTTTTCGGCTTATGTACATCATCATAGCTAGTGCAGCTCTTAGCTAAGGCCTTTGCGGCCAATGAATATTACAATAGCTCATGCATCACTTAACTTTGACTTCTAAGACCTACAGTTGTCATCACAACTAGAGCAACTCTCAACTTCTACCTCTGCGACTCATCAACATTATCATAGCTCGTGCAACTCTCAATTCCAACCTCTGTGGCTAATGGACGTTGTCACAACTTGCCATTATGACTTACATGAACAATTATGACGTAAGTAGCTTCTTACTCGTGCATCTTCTTGACTTCTGCCCCTACGACCTACGACATCATCACAACCCACCATTATGACTTATGTGACCAACTACGACATACAAGGCTCACAACTCCTACAACTTTCTGCTATGAGCTATGTGATCAACCGACACTCCTGAAGCAATTATTTACTACACACACGATCATATACTATCATGACTTTTTCCTGTAACTTATACGATAAGCTGAAGTTACAACCATTGTTTGCAATATTCACGGTGAATTACTGCCTTCATAGCAATCTTCTATGACTCTTCCATCATGTTATCACTGAAAACTACATTCATTACAGCCAGACCACGACTATTATTGATGAGCTACTGTTGTACCTTTACAATGATCAACTTTATAACTCTTTTCTAATTCAAAAGAAGAGTTGACACGTGTGTGCTGAATTCTCATGCAACGTTAAATTAATAATTTATTACTCTAGTGCCACAAAGTGTCTAGCTTGCATCAGCATGAATTTAAAATGAATGTAAGATCGAATGATTATATCTGTATATATAATTATTTGAATTTATTAAATACATAAATTTAAAGTACATATATTATTTTTAGGAAATATTATCAAATTGTTATTTTAAAGTTAGCTATAAAGTTATTGAGACTTTATGCTATATTATTCATATCAAAGTGTAAATGCCAACAAAAATAATAGCCTACTAAGATTGTAATAAAATTTGATCATGTTTTTATTAAAAAAAAAAAAAATCTGTTAAAAATGATTAAGAAACTATTAGTTGCATCATACTCTCTGAACGACCATTATTATTTGACTTTCATTTTTAATTTATGTATATTTGAAATTTTTAATGGATGCCTTTTCACCTTTTAAAATATTTAAATCTACTAAACTCATCTTCTAAATTTTCCCCTACAATGAATATTCACTTTTAATGTTATCCATAAACCAAAAAATGGTGATTGAATCATTTTTTATTACGTGGCTCGATCACATGCTTCGCATAAAAAACTCTCTGTAAATTTAGGTTTTTTTTTTCCAAAAAGAGCGGGTCTTAATTTAATATTTTGTGAAGATTTTTTGTTTTTTTTTTTTGTTTTCGGAGAGGTTGACGTTTACTAATGCACTGTACCATGTCCCATCGTTAATTTCTCATAATGCATTTAATTTTTTCTTCTCTCTTCTAATGTTTAATTATTAAAAATATATATTAAATCATACACGTATTCAAGGCTACAGAAAAGATTAATTACATATTAATTTTTCTCGAAAGAAGTTTAATAAATCAACTAATTATCCTCAATCGCCGGCATGACTTCTAATACAGGCACTGTCAAGAGAAGCAGCCAATTTCGGCTTGGGAGAGACGAAGTACTACTTGGTGCTTATTTTTGCGGCCATCTTATGGCAATGTTTCTTTCTTGGCGCAGTTGGCGTGATCTCTTGTGTGAACACGCTGCTCGCCGGAAT
Organism: Phalaenopsis equestris; assembly: GCF_001263595.1. NCBI lineage: Eukaryota > Viridiplantae > Streptophyta > Magnoliopsida > Asparagales > Orchidaceae > Phalaenopsis > Phalaenopsis equestris. Next base: position 12,020 of record NW_018164896.1, read on the forward strand.
TCTCATCGCCGTCTTCATCCCTGTGGTGGAAGTCTTGGCCGTTATCTTCCTTCACGAGAACTTTAGCGTCGAGAAAGGCATGGCTTTGGTTCTCTGTCTCTGGGGATTGGCTTCTTATTCTTATGGAGAGTACCGAGAAGCCAAGGAGAAGAAGGAACGAGCTGTTTCTCATCAGGTTCAAACTTCAACGGTTTGATTAATACGTGCGGTATATACATATAAAGTTAAATATAACTTGCTCTTAATTTGCACTATCGTCGATATATCTGGTTATAGTTTATTTACTGAGATTTTGTCTTTGACCATCTTGATCAGATAAAGAGAAATATTTTGATCCTCAAGTTAGAGGAGACTGTACGTAATGATAAAGGGATTGCTTTTTATGATAAGAAATTATGTGAAGATAAGTTGATGCAAATTAAATTATAATACAACAATAGCAACAATAAGCCTTTATCGCACTAAATGGGGTTGGCTAAATTGAATCCTTTTTTTCCATTGAGTACTATTGAGTGTCATATTTTCATTTAATTCTAATAAAATAAAGTGATTTTTTATAATATTCCGTAGTCTTTTTATGTCTACCTTTGACTTTCTTAACATAAACTGAATCTAAAATACATCAATTTTGCAAACCAAACAATCAAATTATTGATGTTTAATGTGACCAAACCATCTAAGACAACTCTCTTTGATATTGTCCGCCACTTAAGCCATATCAACCTTTGTCTACCACTGGAGTCATATCAACCATTTCATAGATAGATTTGTTTCACATTTTGTCAATAAGTGTCAAGCCATTCACGTAATAAAGCATTCTCATCTCAGCAACACTTAACTTTGTTCTATGTTTCTCTTTTAAAAGGCCAACATTATGCTCAATAAAGAATTGCAGGTTTTACCATCTTCTAAAAATTTCCTTCAAGTCAAGCAACACTTTTCTATCAAACAGTAAGCCTAATGCATTCCTCCACTTCAACAAATCAACCTGAATTCTGCTAATAACATCTCCGAGATATTTAAAATGTTCACACATTTTAATGATTTGATCACCCATAGTTATAAAGAATTCATGTCATGATTTTTCAAAAAAATTTATGATGGTTGTCGACTATCCCTCTATTTTTCATATTCGAGGCTTGAGACCCGATAATAATAGCATTAAATATAAATTCTTTCATCTACACCTTTTATTTTAGAGTAAACCCAATTCATGTAATTACATGTAAGTCAATTCAGAAACAAATTATACGATATATTTTTTTTTATAATTTTATTATTACGTTGAAGGAAAGTTTACCGCCAGCCCCTGAAACATCGAAGGAGTTCTTAAGCATATTTGGTATAAGAAATTAAATCGTGGAATTTATTTATACCCAGCACGTGCATATATATGCCTCAAAGTTGGAAACAATAAACCATCTGATGAAAAAATAAAAAAATAATAATAATTGGGATAAAACTTCATAGCTATCTCTCTTTCATGCACAAGACCACAGACCATAATTTGGTTGTTGACTGTTGCAAAAAAGTGTATCAATAATTCTAAATGAGTAAACTTTTCATCTGAAATTGCTTTTCTCATTTTAGTAGAGGACAATTAAGACATGATGTTGATTAGATGGCTCTTTTTTTGTCAGCTACCCTCATTCAAATTGATACTTGAGCACATTTTTGTAAATTGATATTTGAGCACAAGTAAATTTACATCCAAGATACTATGAAAATTAAATAATTCATTAGGCTTCAAAAAAGTCAAACAGATGCCTATACTTCATAAAAAAATTGAGATATGGAAAAATGTATATGTTGAATCTAAAAATGTCCCAGAGACACGCAAAGAATGCAAAGAAATAGAGCACGAAAAGGAGGGAGAGGGGAACATAGAAAGCAAAGGCATAGTATAGAACATTAAAATCACGTAACCTTTATTTAAGAAATGAAATCCCTATTGGGTGTACAATTGTATTATGTACTCCTAGATTTCATAAATATAATGGGGACATTTTGGTTAGTTCGTAAATATGGGGTTGTGTGCTTGGGAAGTTGCCCGACTGGATGGAGCCGGTTACTCTAGGAGGCGTCCGGTCGACCAGAGCCTATGATGGCTCCACCAGGTCCTTTTGGAGTCAAACGATCATTGACTGGGACCTAGAGGCACTACCGAGTGGGCTATCTTTTGAGAGCTTATGCTTGAAAGGACGGGCTGGACAACTCCGGCTGGTACCGGTTGTTTTGAATCTAGAAAATTTGGCTTGATCATCTGGCCTGGCTAGAGAAAAAGCTGCCAGACTTGTCAGCCAGAGTCTTGTGTTGGTGGACATTTATGAGAATGATTGAATTCTATTTGTCTCAAGATTATCTTTTTTACGACTTGTATGAGTCGGCTGGCAAGACGTGAGATTTTGGATCTTTCTTAGTTGGTCCCAGGATGCCACATCATCTCTTATCCTATCATCAGATTTTTTTTAAGATTCGTGCTGACACATTTTTTATGTACATAGTTAAAGCTCCCATATTCTCTTAAGATTATGCTGACACATTTTTTATGAGCATATATCTTATTTGATAGCGACAACTGCTACAAGAACAAAGGAATCTTAATTTTTTAAAAAAGTTACTGGTATTTATGACTATTTAAGATGTAATAATTGAAAATACAACACAACTTATTCAAATTTGCGTCGGACAAAACCGACGAAAACTTAGGCAAATTCGACGATAATTTGGTGGGTTCGTAAAATTTGTGTCGGAATGGTCTTTGACGGTAAAACTGAGGTCGATAATGCAATTTACATCAAATATGCGTCGAAATAGTTCGACGATAATTTTTTATGCGTAAAACAGTTTCCTAAATTACCGTCGAATTAGTGTCATAAAAATCAACGCTAATGCAACTCAACCCTGTTACAAAAAAAAAAAAAACTTTTAGATTTGTACAACCTGCACAAAAAAAAAATGCTAATGATCACAACAAAAAGCAAAATTATATCACAAATGAATACTGATATTAAAATATAACATAATGTAATAATTACTAATCTAAATTATCAAAAGTTTACATTTATACTCTCAATTTAAGTTCAAATATTTCAGAAACAAAAAAAAAATACATAAAAACTCCTCCTCCTCCTCCGCTACAACACTCACTGGTCGCTTGCCCCCGACAATTTTCCATGCTCTCTGTCAAGCATGCTACACTCCCAACAATTCTTTATTGGCCTTCATGCATATGACAGAGCTCCCCATTCATAGCAGTGACATGCCTGTTAAGCTTCTTAATATCTGGGTGTGAAGAGCTGGTATCACCCACAAAAGCACGAGATATTTCAAGCTTGAATGTTGTGCTCTTCGTACCAACATCGTAGACCCTCCACTTCTTCTTCCCCATCGCCTACGTCCATAGCTCAAACTCAGACTGCGTAGAGGTCCTAGGGGTTTAGGAGGCCAGCAACCTCTCTCGGAGCTGCTCGTTCTCTTACATAATAAAAACCAATGATTAATTGTCATTTTAAACAT
>NW_018164896.1:15854-25009 GCF_001263595.1 Phalaenopsis equestris
AAAAAAAAAAAAAAAAAAAAAAAAAAAAAAAAAAAAAAAAAAAAAAAAAAAAAACAAAACAAATCAACAACAACAATAACAGGCCTAAGACGACCCTCTAATTTTTTATACAACATGTGATCGTCTTAGGTCAAGCTCAACCTTTCTTAACATAATTCAAAACTAGAATATCTACTCTCCTAATTAGATTGTCAAATGGTCAATGATCAGTTGTTTGACATTTAATGTGACCAAATATCTAAGATCACTCTCTAAACTTGTCTGCCACTATAGTTAGAACATCTACTCTCCTAATTAGATTGTCAAATGGTCAAAGTTTACTGTGATCAGATCTTTGACATTTAATGTGACCAAATATCTAAGATCACTCTCTAAACTTGTCTGCCACTATAGCTATACTAACCATTTCATACATACATTCATTTCACATTTTGCCTCTAAATGTCAAGCCACTCATCCACTTAAACATTTTCATCTCTACAACACTTAACATAGTTTTATGCTTCTCTTTTAAATGCAAACCTTCTACACCATAAATTACCTCACCACAATCTCATAAAATTTTCCTGTAAGTCTAAGCGATACTTTTCTATCACACAATAGGTCTGATGCTTTCCTCCATTTCAACCTTCCAACTTGTATTCTACTAATAACATTATCATCCATATCACCATCACTTTGAACAATAGGCCCCAGATATCTAAAATGTTCACTACTTTTAATGATTTGATCATCCATTCCCACATAAAAAAATATCATCACTGAAAAACATACCTCCCTCAATTGTTTCAAGTGGGGGAGAAATATGAAAGTTTTGATGGCCTCCGTAAGTAGAGATCTTGTTGTCGCTTTCCAAGCTAGCTCTAATGGCGACTATATCACAAAGGTTCATTCACGAAGCGATGGATTTGAAGAAACTGGCAGGGGAAGGAGATAAGTAAGGGTTTCGTTGGAGATGGGCGAAACTGGGAGAGGGGGAGGTCGTAAGCGAGAGTTTCAAGATTGTGGGAGAAGAAATGAGGCTTGAGGAGCGAGAATCGAATTTTAGGGCATTGACGTTGGATTTTCGCTTGCCTGTTGTCGCTTTCCAAGCTAGCTCTAATGGTGACTATATTACAAAGGTTCATTCACGAAGCGATGGGTTTGGAGAAACTGGCAGGAGAGGGAGATAAGTAAGGGTTTCGTTGGAGATGGGCGAAACTGGGAGAGGGGGAGGTCGTAAGCGAGAGTTTCAAGATTGTGGGAGAAGAAATGAGGCTTGAGGAGCGAGAATCGAATTTTAGGGCATTGACGTTGGATTTTCGCTTGCTTTGCGTTGGATTATTTTGACATAATTATCTAACAACGGAGTTTGCGATGGAATTTGCGTCCACTAATTCAACACAACTAAATACGTGTTTGCATTGACTTCTTTGACACAGATTCCATTGCAATCCAACATCAGGCATCGTTTTGATTTTAGTATTTAGGTGGGAGATACACTGGACTTTTGTGCTTCACGCATGGATTTTGAAACATACCCTATGTATGGTAAATGAGCAGTTGTGACGCCACCTGCATAAATTCCTCAACATCATTCAACAACTCATCGATGAGTTTTTTTTATCTTGGATATGATCTGTTATACATCCATGATCTCAAATTTCAAATATCCATTTGCAACATAGAAAAGTGAGTTCTTTTTATTCTGAATATAATATGTTATATATACATGATATCAAATTTCGAATATCCATCAGCAACATATATGTAATCTATGATCATTGCAACAAAATCTCAGTCATACATACACTTTGTATGTATTAGATATCTAACACCCAACCATCAATCTTTATATATAAACCACACACATTTCTTATGCATGGCATATCTATTACCTAAACTTCAAATTTAACATGAAAACAAAACAATTCTTATGTATTACACACCTAACACCTAAACTTCAAATTATAAATATAAATCACACAATTTTCATGTATTACTCAAAGCAAAACCTTTTACATACCTACTAGGGTTGGCTACATAAGTTAAATACTTTTTCTATATTGTGCCCCATTGAGTGTCATATTTTTATGTTATTCTAATGGATTATGCCCAAGTTTTCTTAGGCATGCCTATACCTTTCTTAATATAAGTCAAATGTAAATCACTTACAGTCCTAATAGGGTTACCGAATCGACGCTCAAGGTGATAAATCTAAATAAGACGACTCTCTCTATTGATGTCGGCCACTATAGCTACAATAACATTTTCATGAGTATATTCATTTCACATTTTATCTCAAAGTGTAAACCAAATTATGCCACCAAACTCCTGTTTTCTTAGAGGATTGATGTTAGAAGACGATTTAGGGTTGTATTTAATAAGATTTATGAAAGACAATGTTTTGACAACAAAAATGAGAGCATAGATGCATACCACAAGAACAAAGATGACTTTAAAATTTAAACAAAAATACTAATCATTTAAGCGAAATAAGAGCAAATCAAAATGGATTCTAAATCTATTTAAGTTGATTTTGAATTTCAAGCAATTTATGGCCGATTTTAAGGACTTCACCTGATGTTAAATTTTTTCTTCTGAATTCTTCAAAAGTTGATATTAACCAAGGGCATTTACATACTTACCACATATTTCTTGTGTTAACATATTAGACACCTAACCTTTTATATTTACATATATAACACTCAAAATTTTAACATCATATAAGAAATACTACTCTTATTTTTTAAAATAAAATACAACCTCTCTTATATAATTTTATCACATCAAAATATTATTAATATAAATATGAAAGTTTGTGTTAAATATGTAAATGCATAAGACGTATGCTACGCTATTTTTCACATACATCAACACAAATGCACTAATTGAAACCTACAGCTCAAGGGTATTTCATCTTTAAGAAATTTGTAATCAAATCAGCTTCGAGCTAAATGCAAATAAATGCTCCAAATTGCTAATTGGAAAGGGAGTTAGTAAGCTGGGAGTAAAAGAACCTCTAATTATAATTTACACTATTATTTCTAGTTATTTACTGTAGAATGAATGCAAATTTCTCTAAAGTTATATCTTTGAAGTCTGAGAAGGAAGAAAATCGCCTGAGCCGAGAAGATCATTGGTGAAAGTAGCCGCTGGTCGTCGGAGGAGCTTGGTGGAGAGATACCACCTGAGGAGCGTCATATCAAAGCATAGCCGAAAGAAATAAAAAGAAAACGAGGGCCTGTGGCGCGGGAGACGTATATTAGGGCATTTGAGGTAGATTTTTTCAGACAATGTTGAACGCTAGTTAGTCACTGGACGAGAATTGTTTGTTAGGTTGTTTGCGTCAGGTGTCTGGCGGATTTGTGTCGGACACTGTTCGAAGTTTTTAAATGAGTTCTTTGTGTCGAAAAGTGCAACACAAGATTGACACAAATTCTATTGTAAAACGCCTAATTCAGATGACTTCCTTCTTCATTGTAAATCTAACGCATATCCAACAGGTTTGGGGCCGTGAAGCTCGAAAAACGCGGCCCCAAACGGAGCCTAAGAGTGTACTATATTTGCTCCTCTCCAATTGGATGCCGCATAAGCGGATACCGTAGGTAACATTTTCTCGTAGCATTAGGAGCACAGCAAGGAAAAAATAAATAACATCTTCAAACACAAAAGCTTGTAGAAAAACAGAAGGGGCATTTTCATACATTCCCTCCAATCCTATATATTCACATACGTAACAGCAACAATTTATATTTTATATTTAGGTCACCCAAAATTTTTACTTCACGTAAAAAAAATATCACCATTTTAAATTTTAAAAGGTGAAGCATACATTTTAGGGAAATATTTCAAAATAGGGAATATATATAATTAAATCTGTTAATTTGGTATTTAAATTTTTTTTAACATATACATAATCGCCTAGCATTGTGGCGACTCGCGTGTCACCTAATCAGTCAATCGCCAGACTTATCCGAGACTAATGGTCCGTTTGGGGCAGCTTATAAGTGCGGGAGACGTTTTCAAAACGCCGCCGTACCGTTTGGTATTTGGTTTGCGCGTTTCGCCAGCTCATTTGAAACTGCGTTTGGATTTTTAAACTAAATGCAGACCGCGAGTCGACCTTCGCGGTCGATCAGCCGGCCGCGTTTCAGGATAAACAGCTTATCCTGAAACGCACAAGCTGCCCAAACGGACCCTAAATATGCAACAGTAGTCACTCATACAACAAGCGACTTGGCCATATATATATTTTCTTAAATAAATTTAACTCTTATAATAAAATAATCATACAACGATCATTTCTTGTCTGATATTGATATAGTTGGAAAGATTACAAAATTCTATACGACTTTCATGTTGACCGCTTCTGGTGAATCTCGATGCAGAATTCTCAGAAATTACAAACTTTCATATTTCATGACAAAATAGGAATGAGAACCACCCCGAAAGAATAAAATCACCACATATCGTTTAATTCTTGTCCGGTTTGACGTTCTTACTGTTGGAAAGATGACATAATTCTTTATAATTTTTTTACAGACAGTTCCCAATGAATCTCAACGAAAAAATCACAACAATTACAAATGTTCAAATTTTGTGGTAAAATAGGAATGAGTGCACATCCCGAAAGGAAAAAATCAACGCTTATCGCTCAAATATCGTCCGATTTTGACAATCTTGATATCGTTGGAAAGGTGATAGAGTTCTCCACAACTTTTATATTGACCATTTCTGGCAAATCTCATTAAAGAAATCGAACAATCACAAATGTTCAATTTTTTCGGCAAATTAGTAATTAGAACTTGCCCCACAGTGATAAAATAAACACACACTGCTTAATTATCGTCAAATTATGATGTTCTTGATATCGTTGGAAAGATGACAAAATTTTCTACAAGTTTTTTGTTGACCACTTTTGATGAATCTTGACGAAAAAATTGCAGCAGAAACACAACTAAAGACACATACAAGTAGATCTAACAATAACTAATTTAGGATATTAAAAAACAGCGGAAGAGACATATTCTAAACCAAAAAAAATAAGGATAGAAAACTCATCATAAGAAATTTAGGCACATACAACTAGATCTAACACATACTAAATGCCCTTCCATCAATTAAATAAATATTCAAATGCATTTCTCTTAAACCAAACAATTAAGAGTCACATTAGTACATGCTTCAATTCACATAAGCTAATACTGGAAAATAGTTCATATTTTTAGAATTCTATTTTTTTAATAGCGACAACATTGTTCCCATAGTAATAACAAAGAGCTATAACTGCAACAATGATTGAAATCAATATTTTGATAAGAAATTTCTCATCTTCAAAGTTCTTGTTTTTGTTCAAAGTTTTGATAAGAAATTTCTCATCTTCAAAGTTCTTGTTGATCATGACATCTCTTGTTGATACGTCTGCATTGTTCTCCTCAACTGTTTGGTCAGTTGCTTCCTCCACCGATATGAAATATTTATAATCGTCTTCCGAGCAATTTCTTGGGCAACTTTAAAATTTCCTTCCAGAGGCTTTCTCTCTATGTATAGACCACAAATAATAATTTATAATAACAATAAACTTTTCGATTGATAATTCCTTGTGATACTGCCAAGTTACTTGAACTCATCCCGCTATTGTTCTGCTAAAATGAGAGTGCAAACTCTACCAAAAAATTACTATATCATGTATACAATTACAGGAAACATATTTTGTTATCTGCCACTAAGAATGCAAACTCTACCAAAAAATATTCATTTATTTCAGTAAAAAATTGTACGACTGCTTTGCAGCATTTTGTTATCTGCCACTTAGAATGCAAAAAAACTAAACCAAATATGGCCTTGATAAGAACCATCTCATCATCATTTAACCCTACTCAGTTCCAATGCACCGTTAAGTTACTTAATGCCCAGCACTGTCAAACTACATTGCAACCATACAAATTGCAATTCATGCCAATGCAAGAAAATTAATGAAATGTGATGATTTTGACACGGCTGTAAAAGGCACTACACATCCCTTCTTCCATCCACTAGCATAATCATTATACCTCCAATGTCCAGGAAAAATGAAGTAAATTAAGTCTCATTTGCATTTAAAAGCAGAGAATATAGAGCGCTGATGTACTCTAATTCAGAAAATAATGTTGAGGCAAAAAGCTTATAAGAAAAAAGAAATTCAGGAGAAGGATAAGGATCAGCTTTACCAAATGAAATTTCTGCTCCAAAAACCAATTTTCACCAACATTTGCATCGAAACTCCTCTTTGCTGAGAGTTGCCACAACGGATAAGATTAGAAAAGTACCTCAAATATACTTGTGCGGTTGTATGTGAAAATTCCAAGATTAAACTACAAGACGTCAAGTGAGGAGAAAGGGAGGCATGAGTTATGAAATGGACAAAAAAAGTCTGAGTCAGGAGACACTTGAAGTGTGGGTAATGGTCACAAGTATCTATCTTTTTGTTATTATTTAACTCCAATAAGCCATAATAATCTTGTCGAACTTGTGAAAACTGAATGATACATTGATCACTAAGAAATTGTTGTTCAAAGATACAGTTCTTTCTGCATCTTTGTAGTCGTATAAACACCTTATCATCAATTTGGAGAAATTTGAGCCTTCATAGAGAAACTGCAACTATTGGCTCGAATTTTACACAAATAATTTGCTATTCACTGTTCTTTGGAGATATGAGCTTGACAAAAATTTGAACAATAATAAAGCTCAATTTCCTCATTCATAAAATATCAGGTAGTTGAAACAAGCATTTTTATATGAACTTTAAACATAAATTTGATATTGTCAGCTAGTAATGATGTCATTGAAATGGTGAAATAAAACATCTAGAGAAACAATTAATCAATTTAAACAATCTCAAGTCAAATTAATGTTTTCGATGTTTTTGCCTAGGCGAAATATCTGTGCCCGGAGTATAGTAAACTGGAAATTGTAATAGATGATCACTCAATTGATGGGCGGCTTCAACTTCACCATATGGCTGCTAACATTCATGTTGCGCAACTGGCATTGTTGTAGCAAGATGTGTTCCTGAAGATGTTCCATGAATTTGACCGTGAGCAAATTGGTACACTTTCATTGCTGTGTGTGCACAATATATGATGACTGAGCATAGTGATCACATTAGTGCTGTGTGTGCACAATATATGATGACTGAGCATAGTTGGCAATTGTTGTTGAAAGTACCCCCTTTCTCCTCTACTACTGTAAAGATCAAAAGTGGGCCATTGCTGACAATTACCCATAGTGGGCTCAGGGAAATCAACTTGGGTTCCATAGGCAGCATATATAGGATGACATTGATCTTCGACTTGATCCTCGGTAGTGGCATAGGGATCTACATTACCTTGTATAACCCGCTCCGTCGTATATGAACACCGTGTGTCACAGATGTAAATATATTTCTGTTAGGTATGACTCATATCTAGGGAGTTGGAGTTTCTTAGTGAAGAGGTGTGTCTCCTGGTGAAAAGGAGTGTCTCTTGGAATAAAAAGAGTGTCACTCTGCACCATATTCACAGCCCTGGAAGATACATCTCTGTGTTCTTCTTCTAGTTTGTGTTGATTCTTGTTTTATTCCGCTAAATTTCACAACAATTGGATCAAAGCCTCTTTCGAAGGAACAGAAGGAGATCGACGCAAGAAGAAGAGTTCAGCAGTTTGCGGCAGTTCCTAGGGCGTTCGCGAAAGATCTGCGTTGGCGACAGATCGAATCAGAGTAGCGCGGAAGGAGGAAGGCCGATGCCTGGCGATCTTCCGCGAACAAGAGTTCGTTCAAGGTATTCGGTGCTTGCGAATCGCCGCAACCGGAGACGAAAGTCTTTGCACTACGAAGGAAGGAATCGCGGGTATCGCGTATCGCGACAGAGCCCTCTCCGGCAGAGGCGAATCGCGGGTATCACGACAGGAGTTCGGACGGATCGCGAGGGAGTCGCGATAGGAGAAGATCGCGACCGAGAAGGCTTCGTAGCAGAGGAGTTCGAAGGAGGGGCTTCGACGACAGTTGGCGACAGAGGCGTTCGACCTTTGCATTGCAGTGGAAGGAGTTCACGTGGCAGAGGATCGCGTCATCGCAGAGCAGTTCGCGAACGGCAGTTTGCGCGCGCGAAGGATTCACGAATAGGCGCGGTTCTTCGGAGTTCTTGCTTGCAGGGAAAGGAAGTTGGCGAACGGGTGCGAAGCAATTATCGCGTAACAATTCGTGCGACAGGCAGAGGCGATCGGTTTCGCGCGATCAGTTGGGCAGTGGCGAAAGAATTTCCTTCAGTAGGCGTCAACCGCGAACAGGCGCATCTTCGCGCCAGGGATTCGCGACTCAGCAGAGCCAGTAGAGCCAGCAGAGGAATCAGAGGAGTTCGACAGTTCAACAATCTGTAGAAAACAGAGGCTGTCCACCGCGAACATGAGCCTTGTTTTGCGAAAAATCTGAAGAATTCAACCAGTTAAACTCGCCGGTTCGTCGCAGGAGATTTTGCGACAGGTGGAGTTCGGCGGGGTGCAGGAGGCGAGCAGACACGATTATTTTGTGAACAGGAGTTTCGTGGAGGTATTCCTCGAACAGGTGCGAAGGGATTCGTGGCTCGCGGAAACAACAATTGGTCGAGGTACTGGTACGAACAGGAAAAATGCTTCGTAGGAAAATTTGATTTACGAATCGCAGGAGAATCGCGGGATAGTTGTTGCATTTGACAAGGAAAATTTCAAGCTTTTTTGAATTTATTTGCGGAGTATTTTCTTTTGTTTTTCGAAGCAAGGCAGGACAATACGGTGCAGGATTAAATTTCAAATAGCAATGTCTGGAGCAAAATTTGAGATAGTGAAGTTCGATGGAATCGAGAACTTTGAATTGTGGCAAACAAAAGTAAAAGATTTGTTGGCACAACAGAGAATTTTGAAGGCTTTGTATGTTACGAAACCTGATAATATGGAAGATGAAGATTGTGAAGAGTTACAACTTCAAGCAGCAGGTATCATATGTTTATGTCTGACAGATGAGATTATGTATCATGTTATGTATCTGAAATCTCCAGGAGAAGTATAGAAGAAATTGAAATCTCAGTTTATGTCCAAATCTCTGACGAATAAATTGTATCTGAAGTAAAGGCTGTATGGGCTGAAGATGCAGACAAACAATGATTTGATATCCGCAA
>NW_018164896.1:25493-39731 GCF_001263595.1 Phalaenopsis equestris
AGGGAGTGGTTTACTTCATACAGGTTATCTGATTCTGGTTCAGTCTATTTGGGTGATAATAGACGTTGCAATATTGCTGGTATTGGTAAAATCAGAATTAAGATGTATGATGATACTGTTAGAACATTATGTGATGTCAGACATGTTCCAGAGTTGAAGAAGAATTTGATTTCCTTGGGCACTCTACACAGAAATGGTTTCATTCCTAAGGCAGATGAGGATGGGGAAACCATCGGATTTGTGAAGGGCGCACTGACTGTGATGAAAGGGAACATCACTGTAGGTAACATCTATAAACTGATAGGGAGGAGAGTTGCAGGTGAAGATCGCTCTGTTGAATCATATGGTGAAAATGCAACAGAAACTTTGACTAAGCCAGGTTAGATGGTTTGGTTGCCTAACCCACTTTGGTATAAAGAAACTCCATGAGATTTTTCTCCTAAGGGGCAGAATATTCGCAAGGTGGAGATTTTTTCTCCTAAAGGATTGGATATTCGTAAGGTGGAGATTTTCTCCTAAAAGGGCTGAATATTCACTAAGGTGGAGATTTGTTTGGTAGACACATATACTGGGTGATGCATATCTCCTAGGGTGCTGGATATTCGCTAAGGTGGAGAATTGTTAGGTATGACTCATATCTAGGGAGTTGGAGTTTCTTGGTGAAGGGGGGTGTTTCTTGGTGAAGAGGTGTGTCTCCTGGTGAAAATGAGAGTCTCTTGGAATAAATGGGGTTGGGGGGAGCGAGGGCGTGATTGTAATTTTATCTGGGGTTTGTATATGTCTATATATATGTGTAACCCTATGAGATGTATTTAAACTTCTCTGAAATAGTGAAACCGCCGCTCGCTCCCGAGGACGTAGGCAATTCTTTGCCGAACTTCGTTAAATCTCTGTGTTCTTCTTCTAGTTTGTGTCAATTCCTATTTTATTCCGCTAAATTTCACAACAATTTCCTCATATCTCTGCATATAATCTCAAATTTGTTGATCGCTTGTTGTATGTCACTTTCTTCATCCCGATCAAACAAAGACTTGAATATGTTCTCAATCTGATAAAAATAGTCCATCAACAAAGTGATAGCAGTGTCTATTAGATATAATGTGATCAAATTAGCTTAAGCAGGTATTCTATATATAAAGTTGTTGACTCACGTCTGTTTGCTCTACTGGTATTTTAGAATATTATGTATCTAAAAGATTAGAAGGTGTCTTAACAAATAAAGAGATGCCCATGATCTGTACCATTACACGTTTTGTCTCAATGTTGGACTCCCCTCCTCACCTGCATCATCATTAGCTATCACGTATGAATGTCGAATCTCCCTTAATATTATATATTCTTTATGGTATTCAACCCAATCTACATCAGCCTTCCCTCTTCCATGGACTCGATGAAATCCTGTGTCCATGGGTTGCACATCAACACACGGTGCTGTGCCAAATTGTCTTAGCACAAAAATTGGTAAATGCCACTCAATTCACTTCCAACTGATGAGCGATACCTTGCCAACCATTTCTTCTCACTAGTGAGACATATATCAGCTACACGTAATCTTATTTGATGATCATATGAATCCCATATAACCTATATCATTAGGTTTGATGTTATGAATTAAAAACAATTGTTTGTATCAATTGTTAAGATTGTATATAATTTAGAAGCATCACTTAAAATTTATAAGAAAAATTAATTCTTCTTAGAAAAAAAAATAATATGAAAAGCAATATGGAGTAATCATAATAAATCTTTCATAAAACGATTCACCAGCAATAACAAAATAAAAACCAATCAAAGAGCATAAAAAAATCATGATTGGACCTTTCTCAAAATAAACATATAAATAAAATAAATTTTTGATTACATATATATTATATATTTGATTTTAATAAGACAGATCCTATGTCAAATATTGGTGAACAATACTAGCAAACAGCATTGGAAAACATTGTGGTTTTTAGCAATTGGCTTCTATCACATGCTTTCTGTTATCTAACAAAATATTAAAAAAACATGTTACGCTTTTATCCATATAAATTATACATGATAAATAAGTCATTAATTAAGATCAACAGAAAAGTCCCTATAATCCACTTCCAAAACTAACCAACAATTTTGTCAAATCTTAAAATCCTTTCCATTCTTGCAATTCTGCCCTTCAATCACAACTACCCGATCCCCATCTTTAAGCAAAAACAACACTTCAAAAACAAAAAAACTTTGCTGTTAATGAACTACAAAATGCTTACAGTAGTTTTAGATTTGAGAGTAGAATGAATGTGGCACTCTGTTCATTCGTGTTCGTCCGTTTACACCCCTAGAATGTGGCAGGTGGCAGGTGGCATGCTTTTAAAAAATTGCAGGTGGCAGGTGGCAGGTGGCAGGTGGCATGCTTTTAAAAAATTGGAGTTTTCGTATTAGGTATGTGCATAAGAATTGAATGCTACATACGTACGTAAATCTTCCAGAAAAAAAACAAAATTGCAAACCTTTGGTAACTATGTATTGAAAAAACAAATTTCCTAATATAATAAAAAGTCGGGCGGACGAGACAAAATAAATTGGTTACAGGTAGTATTTATTTTTCAGTGCCTACCGTTAATCACGCCTGAGAAAACTTGACCCGCTTTGCGGCTCTGTCCATTGGCCATTCATTCATTCGTCTAAATATTTTAAAAATGATTATTGGAAAAGTTAGTTTTTTTGTCTTATTCAGATTTTCTCTGCCCATCCATCTCTGGCCTCACTTTGTTCTCTGTTTTTGCCTGTATAGCCTCTTGTCACGGACAAATAGTCCCACATCGGCTAGGTGTAGGGCCGAAAAGCAGTATTTAAGTCCTGGGCTGCCCACCACCCACAAGGGCTCTTTGGGAGGTGACAAGTGGTATCAGAGCGGATTACTGCCTGCCAGGTGTGTGGACTCTCCATGGTCCAGTGGGACCCTCGGTGGAGCCGATCCGTGACGAGGGCGTCACGTGATTGGGTGGAGGAGAATGTCACGGACAAATAGTAAAAAATAAAATATAAATGAGAACCGATCACACACGGAGCCTAACATCCTTTCTAGCATAACATAAGAAAATCCTTCCATTTCACAAAGTAATTACAAGAATTTGAAAGTAAAAATACAGCGAAATGAGAACAAATTCACTAGGATTCCTTGATGGCAATTTCCCAATTTGCTCTATTGAAATCCTCTTTGATCTTGCTCTCTTCTTCTTCCTTGCATTCACCTTCTCTTCTTGGCTAAGTAACTCTCATACACACACACAAGACACTCTCACACACTCCATCATATAGTGCCATGGCCTCCATTCCTTCCCTTCAATTTTGTATTTAAAGTTGACTACGTGCCTGATCGGGTCTTCATGCCATGGCGTTAAAGGTGTGGCACTGCGCTCTAAGTAAAAATATGCACGCTAAAGTATCAACATTGCAGTGCTCAACACTTTGTCTTTCGGACCCTTGCTTCACTGTTGATCATGTTGCGATGCTCAGCTAGTGAATAACTACCAAATGAAAAATCAGTCAATAACCTGCAACAAAAAAAAAAAAAAGAGAGTAGAGGCCATTCCTCTTTGAATCCAACTTAGCTTCTTTATCAAATTCAATCGACACATAATGTGTTATTGATGTAATATGCGTTGTTCACGGATAAATATGTATATTTAATTTTCAATGATTTTTGCATTAAGGTTGAAAACGGGAAATTTATTCACAACTTTTAGAATAAAGTAGAAACTAATCGTATTCCTGATGGCTGTGAAATCAACAAAAGGGATGACTTACACGTAGTGGGATTAAGGCCATACAAAAGGGATGACTTACACGTAGTGGGATTAAGGCTTTGTTGTTGTTGTTGTTATAGTGGTCCTTTAAATTCAGAGGTGAGGTGGCATATATGTAAAAATTAATGTTTTGTGTTAGACATGTAAATACATAATAATTGAGAGGTATATAAATACAAAAGTTTAGGTGTGAGACATGTAAATAGAGTAGAATTGTGTGCTAAGTATGTAGATTTTCCAACCCTAAAACGGTAAATACATAAGAATTTAAAGTCCCAATACAAAAAAATAAAAAGTAATAAATAAATAAATAAATAAAACTTCTCACAACCTTTTTTTTTTCAATCATTTGCAGAAAGTTGCTTAGCGTTGAAGAAAAAAACTTTAAATTTGTTAATGTTCTTGTATTTATAGACTCTATTAGCACTTATAAACGATGATAAAAAAAAAACATGAAATTTATGAAACTTGTAGCGCATATAAGTGCCGGTATAATACAATTTTTTTTTAAAAAAATAGTAATTTAATTTTGTTTAAATTTAAAAATCTGTTAAAATTAAAGTATCACAACAATCAATAGATGTAATATAAGTAAAAATTAGATTTTTTTTTAAAAATAATTATTTAATTTTGTTTAAATTTAAAAGTCTGTTAAAATTAAAGTATTACAACAATCAATAGATGTAATATAAGTAAAAATTAGACAATTTTAAGAAGACACTTTTTCTTGAGACACCAAATGAATTCTAGTTTATAACATTCAATTTTTCTTTCTTTCAACATGCTTCTTCTTCAATTATATCAATTCAAGAAATTATAAAAATTACATAAAAAAGCATGAAAGATCAAGGCATGTTTTATCTTAATTACATTATATATGTATATAGAATTGAAGTTTCAATCCATGCCACAAAGTGAAAAGTATTCAAAGAGGACATAAATAACTATATATTATGAATCAAAATCCATAGTTTCATTAGATCCTCACATAACGGACATTCATAGTAAAAAAAAACATAACATAGAAGATATGACACTAGTGTCACCACATACCAATAAAAATGAAACATAACATAACAAAATATTAAATCCACATCATCCTCACTTGATGTCAGACATCAAAAGCATTATCATTCCAACTCTGCAATTAAGAATTATACAATTAGTTATTATTATTATTATAACTAATTATAAAAATAAAATGCAAAAGAAGTATGAAGGGACCCACAGACTTTACTTTTCTAACCTTCAAACAAGAAAATGAAATATTATTATTGTGATATGTCAATAAAATGAACATAACAAAATGAAGCCAGCTATTGAAAACTGAATAATATTACATGTTATAAATACCCCATTATTTCTTGTTAGCATATATTAAATTTGTACGACATTCGGATGAGTGGTGATGCTCAAATCAAACACATTTTTATATTTAACTAAGACAATAAAATTTTAATTTGTATTTTGAGAGCCTTGTATATGAAAAATAAGTTCTACTTGAGATGAGAAGGCGAATAAGACATGCTCCAATTTCTCTCCAATATGAATTAAATTGGAGCAATTCACTAAAGGACTTCTTAATTGATCTAAATTCACACCTTTTATCGATGTACTTGTCCATTCACATTTGAATAACTCAATAAAAAATAATTAGAATAATTTAGGTCAATAATACCAATCAACCTCCCATAATAGCTAAAACTCTTTACTTTAGTAATGTCAACAACACCATAATTTTGAGTCATCTTATTTTCATCACGATCCCTTGTATGAAAGTTGTATCCATTTATGCAAAAATCCTTTATAGCTTTTTGCAGTTGTATTAGGACTCCTAGCAAGCGTCTTAATTTCATCATTCAATGATTTGTCATTGCACATAACTTACTAGACAATAAATCTATAATAAAATATTTATTTTATATGTTAAATAAATATAAAATATTAAGAACTTACTTTATCTTTAAACAAATAATTAAAGTTTTCATTCACAAGCTTCTCAACATCAGAAGGAGTAAGATGTGTATTTTGGGTCATTTTCTTTTCTTGCTATCTATGAAACTTTTTCTAAAAGTATAATATTAACATAATGACAAATCACATATTTGTGTGCTTGCATTAATGATCTGTCATCCAATATAATAGATGTAACCTTACCTAAAGATATTCCACCACTTGAAAACTATTTAGATAATAAAATCTTAGTTGATTTATGCAGCACATCAAGTCTCTCTTGATACATAAGCCAAAAAAAGAAAAAAAGAAAAATCCTTCCTCAACAATGTAACCCTCTACAGTGGATCTTTCAGATTTTGCTTTATTGGCAACGTAAGTTTTTAATAATATAAATAACCTATTTTTATATAAAATTTGTTAATGTAAATAAATAAATTAAATTCATAAATAAAAAATAACCATAACTTACCTCTCAAATGGGTACATCCATCTATATTGCAAATGGCCACCAAGTTTTACTTCTTCAACTAAATGAACAAGTAGATCAACCATAATTTTTTAAAAAAGAGGGCATGAAAAATTTCTTCATTTAGCATAAAGTCAATATAATGTTATTATGTAACTTTTCGAATTCACTTGGATTAAAGATCTTAGTGCAGATTGTTTTTAAAAATCTTGGTATTTCTACTATAATGATCATTATTTTCACTGAAGGTGCGAAACACCTCAATGCTATTGAAAGAATATCTTCAATAAGAACGTGACAACCATGACTTTTTAAATTTGTTAATTTACATTCATTGATGTTTACAACTCTGGAGATGTTTGACGCATGGCCTTTGAGGACTTACATTTTCTCAAGGAGTTCACAAAACATCAATTTTTTGCTTCTTTGATAGTTTCAACATTGTTAGCGGGAAAACATACAACCATTCTCATTAACAAGAGGATGCAAATAAATACTCACTCCAATGTTAGCTAAATCTTGTCCTGCATGTAGATCATCTTTGGAAATATTAAGGTTAGATAAAGTCCTAATGAAATTATCATTTTTTTAGATGCATGACACCTAAATAATGTTGTAGCATGACCGTCATTTTCTTTTCTGAGATATGTTGTCGACCCAGCGTCACTAACCATTTATTATTTTATATTTGACTTGTTTTTCTATTTTCCTTGCATGTTTGTATACTTGGATAGTTTTCTCCTTTTTTGGATTGTGATATTGTCTGAGTATCCAGTGTTGTCACTTAGGTTCTCTATCACCTAAAATTTATAAAAACATTTTCTAAAAAAATCCTAATAAAAATTTCAATATTAATTAAAATTTAGGATTAAAAGATTCTGAACTTTTAAAACCTGCTTGAACTTTACTGCTTGACTTTCAGGCCGATTTTAAAATGTGTTGTTTGTATGACTATCACCCAAGTCATATAATAAGGCCTCCAAAATATCTAAGGATCGCTCTAGATAAGTACACCATTTGCATGTCTCGAGGAGAAGCTCCAATGTTTCTCTAACCTGACTGACCTAACATAGATTTTCTCCTTAGATGGTTGACTAGCGTGCTTACATCATTAGAAGACTCCTCGACCCAGAAGTGGTGTAAGTCCTTTTAATGAGAGTGTTTCCAGCTTCATAACCGAACATCTTCTTTCTCCTCTTTCCAACAACATCCTCACCACTTAAGGCAGGTATAAGCTCTATCTCTTAGAGCTTCACCTGATAGTTATATGATAGAGTTTCGTTCCTTTGACCTTAGGGCTAACGAAATTCTCGCAAATGACACAATTTATGGATTGCTAACCAGGGATCTCTCGATATGTTGGGTCAACTACCTTCATGACCAAGTTGACTTAGGGTCCTGGTAGCTTAGGATGACAGGTCTGTGGTGCCCCGATCTAGCTTCCTCTACATGTCAGGGATCACTCCTCCCTTCCTTTGACTACCTACTTTGAGCCCTGTTGCTCCTCTTCCTATCATTGATATTATCTTGATGGTTTGATAACGAATGAACTGCCACCCATTTGAGATATGATGATTTGTTTCTGTTATTATGGCTTGAAAGTGCTTTGGCGTATCGAGATTATTGATTAAGATGATTCAGTTGTTTCGTAGTCTCTGTGCTGATGAATCTGTTTCCCTTGTGGGACCGTGAGACAATCACTCTTCGCTCCGTGGCTTAATGGGAGCTTTAAAAGCATTAGAACATTCCCCTACAAAATAACTACCTTTTGATAACGCTGTGATAGTTTTCACTTCTATTGTAAACAAAGCTCCTTAGATCAAGATATTCTTAGGCAATCCCAAGATGTAATTAACTAAATGTGATACATCCCATTAGGAGCACTCTAAACCTTAAAACAGACAAACACACTCGAATCTCTGCTTGTGGGTAGCTTTCGTAGACATTCTTTAGAAGATATTTGACACAAGATATTTAAATCCTATCTTGTTCGGACGTATATGCTTGACCTATCCTTGAGAGGTTTGCATCACGGAGGTTCTCTATGTTCTTTCTTTTATTTTTTGCCTTTGGTGTATTTCATATTTTATGGTTCATCTCTTCTTCTGATCATTCATATGGTTCAAAAGAATGACTTATTCAAAAAAGGGAAATATAGATCATAGAAAAACTAGTGACTCCTTGAAAAATAAAAAAGAGAAAAAAAGGAAAACTGTTTGCTTCACAACATTCTTGAAATTCCTTTGAAGTGAACTCGCCTCTCAGATCAGATTGTATGGATTTGATCTCCAAGCCACTTTATTTCTCCACCAACGCTTTGAACTTCTTGAATGCTCCAAAGACCTTCAATTTTTGTTTCATAAAATATACCCAAATTTTTCTTGAAAAATCATCTATGAAGAGAACAAAGTAATTATTTTTATCGAGAGACCTTGGCTTGATTGGACCACATACATCCATATGTATGAGCTCAAGTTGCTTTTGCGCTCTCGAATCTGACTCCTTTGGAAAGCTCTTCCTGAATTTCTTCCTGAGCAAGCGACCTTCATATATCTGGTATGGGTGATTAATGCATGAAAAACCTCTCACTATTTCCTTCTTTGATAATAGCTCCAGTCTTTCGAAGACAAGATGCCCCAATCAAAAATGCCAGAGCCAAGATAAATCTTTGTAGTCGGCATTGAGACACATGGCAATATCATTTTGGATATTGAGAAAGAACATTCAATTTCTTAACATTGGATTATATGGAATTAGATTGCTCATATTATCTTTTATAGAAAAGTTCTTATATTTCAAATGAATATCATAATCATTCTCTAAGAGCTAACCCAGACTTAGAATATTACTATTCATATTTGTCACATAATAGACGTTAGAAATAAATTTATGCTTTCTATTCTTCAATCAGATAAAGATTTTATTTTTGCCCTTCACAGTTATATTGGACTCATCTCCAAAGGATACATTGTCACTCACAGACTCATCAAGCACCACTAACATGCTATTTCTTCCACACATATGATTGCTTGAACCAGTATCTTAATACCATGTGCTATCTTCACCTTTTTCATTCCCTTTATATGTTAGTAGCAAAGTGTCATCTTGCTGACTTTTCTCTTCCGCATAATTAGCCTTCTCTTCAATTTTATTGTTATTGAGAGTTCTACATTTTGTAGTGTAGTGACCAGATATTGGACAGTTGTAACACATCACTTGTGATTTGTCATACCTTGATTTTGAACTTCCACCTCCATGCCCTCTTGTTGGACTTCCACCTCGTTCGAGATTGGTGTTGTTGTTGTTGTTATTATTGGAGCTTCTACTTTGTTCATGTCCATGACCAATGTCTTGTCCTTAACCACAACCTCTTCCTTGTTGAATTCTATCATACTCGAGGCTCTCATCTTTAGTTGAATTAATTTGTGTCTTCAGAAGTTGTTCCATGATCTCTTAATTCCTCTTTATCTTTTCTTCATAGGCTTGTAAAGAACCCAAGAGTGGTTTTATTGTCACAGCCTCTAAGTCTCTAGTTTCTTCAATGATGGCGGCGATATGATCAAACTTTGAATCTAAAGATCAAAGAATTTTCTCCATATTCCTTACATTCTCTAGCTTCTTTCCCCTTCTTTTTAATTGATTAGAAACTACTCAGCCTCTAGTAAAGTAGTTAGAGATGGCTTCTACCTCATATGTAAGGCTTCAAACTTACCTCTTAATGTTTCGAGACACACCTTCTTCACTTGCTCTGTCCCTTTATAAGTGGTTTGAAGCTTCTCCCATGTCTCTTTCTCCCATCTAATCCCTGAAATATTAGATAGAGAGCCTTCTTATCTCTCTTTCGAATCTCTTAAACTATCCATTTGATTTTGAGATAGACTTGAATCGCCTTGTGGCTCATTGTAGCAATTTTCTACAATTTCTCATACATCTTACACTCTAAGAAGGGCCTTCATCTAGATGCTCCAATTGTCATAATTACTATTGTTGAACATTAGGACCTAAAAGGGGATCATACTATTGCTCGTCATCTCTCAAGAAAGTAACTTTGACTCTGATACCACTTTGTTGGAAGATAAGAGGCTATTGTAAATAGAGGAATGCTAAAAAAAGAAGAACACTTGTAAAACTCGCTTTTATTTCTCTAACGCTTCTTGATTTTACTTCTTTATACAAAATGTAAACACACTACACTTATTTATACTAATGACAACTCCATTTGGATTGTGCCAACACATTTTAATCTAATAACTACTATTGACTCTCTAGAGTATTCTCCTTTTTTACATTACAAAAGTCATTAATTACATATTCTAGAATTCTATAAATCCTTCCTTTAAAATGTATCTCTAAAATCCTCAAAAATATTCTTCATAAAATGAGACTCTTGAATTTTCTAAGGAATTTTCTATATCATGGGCTCAATTAAAAGGCCCAACTAATTAATTGAAGTTTAATTTTCAACACTAATAACCTCTACGGATTTCATTAATTGTGAGACTAATCTTGAATTGGTAATTTGAATTGATTGCATAATTAGTGGCTTCATAATAGGCATGAGTTAATTAGTGGAACAAATATAGAAGATATGATCATAGCATTAATTTTGGAATGTAATATACCTCGGTCATTAGACGTTGATCGCCGTTTTTGCACACAAACAGGATAGTTCCTCGGCCCTTGATCTCGATGAGTGAGCCGTCTCCGAACTTCACATTTCCGGTGATCTTCTCGTCGAGCTCATTGAACTTCTCTCGATGGCCTGTCATGTGGTTGCTTGCTCCATTGTCAAGATACCATACGTTGGTGTGATTATAAGTCAAGGCGAATCTCATTTTTCGATTTGTCCAATCGAAAAATGACAATCTCAAAAGTCCAATCTCATTTTTCGATTTGTCCTTTAGCGATCCAGTAAATTGGAACCAACATTAATGACATATTTCCTTAATAACGTTTTTGTCTTATAAATACACCAATGCAATGGTCCCAATCCAAGCAGACTTACTATTGCATCAGATAGAGGGAATTCTTTCGATTCATAAGCAATGGAGATTGAATCCCAGGTAGTGCATTATACCTCAAACGGGCAAGGAGCGCCGACGAGCAAAACAGAGAGACAATCACCCCTCCTCTTCCTCAACATCTTCTTCCTCATCATTGGCTGCTGCGGCATGCCACTCCTCCTTCGCCTCTACTTTCTACACGGTGGCCATCTCATATGGTTTTCCACCTTCCTCCAAACTGCCGCCTTTCCTCTCCTCCTCCCCCCTCTCCTAATCCCCAACTCAAAAAAATTCAAACTTTTCTCCCTCCGAACTCCCCATCTCCTCCTCTCATGCACCGCCCTCGGCCTCCTCACCGGCCTCGTTAACCTCTTCTACGCCTACGGTCTCTCCTACGTTCCGGTCTCTACCTCCTCCCTCCTCCTCTCCACACAGCTCAGCTTCACCGCGCTTTTCTCTTTCCTCATCGTGAAGCAGAGATTCACACCGTTCTCCATAAACGCGGTGGTTTTGCTGACCGTTGGGGCTGTGGTTCTCGGCATAAATTCTGCCGGGGATAGGCCTGAAGGGGTGAACCAATCTAAGTATTACTTCGGGTTTGCTATGACAATTGGGGCGGCGGTGCTCGACGGACTGTTGCCCACTCTGTCGGAGCTCATGTACATGAAGGCGAAGCAGCCGGTGACTTACACGGTGGTTTTAGAGACGCAGGTGGTCATGGGTTTTTTCGCTACGGTTTTCTGCGCCGTCGGAATGTTGGTGAATCATGAGTTCCAGGTGAGAATAACATTCCATCAATCTTTTCCACTTGGCGATTTCAGAGATCAATATTAGGTCAGCAACTTCATTCCATTTTAGGCCAAATTCTAAAAAGCAGTTCTAAGAATGTATTTGCTCCGCACAATCCCCCGGCCAGTCAATAAATAAATTTTTAATTTTTAATTTAGTGCGCTGTGCGCGTCCAAAATGTCTTCTTATTATTGTTGGTGTGACATTTTTTCCTTGGCAGCTTCAATACTATAAATAATAATATAGTCTAATATTCTTTCATATGGTGAATATTTTGATTATTTAATATTTATCTCAAATTAAAATACTTAAAATTTGACTGATTACGTATTTGTAAGCTTTTATGACTGTTTAATAGAATTCATGCTTTTATGACTGTTTAATAACCCGTTTACGTTAATTTACTATTGAGTGCAGGCCATCTCGAGAGAGGCAGAGCAATATGCACTCGGCGAGACCAACTACTACCTGGTGATCATATTTTTCGCAGTAGTGATGCAATGCTTTTTCTTGGGGAGAGTGGGTGTCGTTCTCTACTCGTCGGCGCTGCTCACCGGCATCATCGTTGACGTCCTCCTTCCGGTGACGGTGGTTCTTGCAGTCATCTTCTTCAAGGAGCCGTTCACCCGAGATAAGGCAGTGGCTCTCGCGCTCTCAATGTGGGGGTTCGTTTCCTACATCTATGGGGACATGAAGGATCTCAAGAAAAGAAAGAAGAGTACAGTCACAATGAAGCCAGCTGTAGAAGTCCTGGAGAATTAAAGACATTATTAGAATCATGTCATGGAATTTTTATTCGGTACGTGGGGTCTTATTATCCTGCTTATATAATTCACGTTATCATCCGCCCGGCTAGTTTTCCAAACATAATATTTTCTTCACAATCTCAGCCAGTTATCCAACTTTGGAGCCAATAACATTCAGTGTGATTTGCGATGGAAAAAATAACCAATAAATTTTTTTTGGTTTAAATTGTAAATTTTTATGTATTTTTGAAATTCTATCTTAAAACAGTATTTTTTAAATTTAGGGCCCGTTTGGTGCAGAACGCCGCCGTACCGTTTGGTTCGCGTATTTCGCCAGCTTATCCGAAACCACGTTTGAGTTTTTACACTAAACGCAAACTACGGGCCGAACCCCGCAGTTCGCCCGCGGGCTACGCTTCAGGATAAACAACTTATTCTGAAATGCGCAAACTGTCCTAAAATCACCCTTAATTGCAAAAGAGTTTATATATAGTCTCGTGCTCCAAGGTTTGAATGATTATCGTGCACGATGGGGCCACCTTTAAATAGTAAAAAAAACTTGAACCAAATATAGGGTGTCATCCCTGGTACCCCCAACAAACTCGCAGTCAAGCTTTATCAGCAAAATTGAAGGTTCTGAGTAATGTTCAATTGATTAACAGAATCAAACTATATATAAATAACAGTGGTGACGATGGGTGAAGGTGGACGATGATTGACAACTATCGAGACAAATAGTTAGCTTGAGTTCTTTTCTTCAGAACATGCTTTAAAATTCTACTTCTCTTTCTCATTCTCTTATCCTCTTCCTCCACTCTCAAGTGAAGAGATGTGATATATTTCTAAGATTTTTGTGAGGGACATTTTTGTTTTTTGATGCATAACTTTCCTAACCACCTAATCTGACGGTCCATGATGATCTCTCTTTCATGTGATTTTTTTAATGATTTGCAAGGTGCTTTAACGACATTGAAATTGAGTGATATTAAACTCAATGAATTTCTCTCATTGAGGTGCTCGATATGACTATAAATATATAAAATTTGGAGTTTATTTTTTCATTCAATTGACGATTCAAAGCATTCAATTGTGCTCAAGCGACTTTATATGGGCTTGATTGGTATTGAGTAGAGCCATTTTTAAAGTTGTTGGGTTCTTCTTGTTGAGAAGATCAATTTCAGTATAAATTGGATGAAATCTACATAATTGGATGATCACGAATTTTTATTTGAAAGATTTGTTATTAAAAATGCATCGAGATTCATACTTGATCAAATAAGTTCTGAAGATAATAAGAAATATCTAATTCCTTCATTGAGC
Organism: Phalaenopsis equestris; assembly: GCF_001263595.1. Lineage (NCBI taxonomy): Eukaryota > Viridiplantae > Streptophyta > Magnoliopsida > Asparagales > Orchidaceae > Phalaenopsis > Phalaenopsis equestris. Next base: position 39,559 of record NW_018164896.1, read on the forward strand.
GAGAAGATTTATCATTATATTTTGATTTTTTATTAAAGTTTGAATATTTTTTGCTCAAAAGATTGTCTCGAGATCCATGTTATGTCTTAACATTCATGTTGAAAGATGAATTTGTTGACGACTTATCAGTTACCCCCTATTTTCGGAGAGATCAATGCCGTTTTCCAAAAAAA
>NW_018164896.1:39773-78392 GCF_001263595.1 Phalaenopsis equestris
CATATATATATATATATATATATATATACACACATAATTCGTGCATGAGTATTATAAAAATAAAAATAAATAATTATTTCTTAGTTAATTGAACTAGCTCAGTTCTTGGACACGTATTTCTGAAAAAAATTCAAAATTTCTTTATTTTTATTGAATTAGATTGTGGGAATTTGAAAAGGTGGAAGTGGAAACGGCGGAAATTTTTTTTCTTTTTATTTTTCCAAACACTTGCTTTTTTTGTTTACTTTTAATGGGGGATTTGGAAGATTAAAGGGTGGGAACATGGAAGACCAAAGAGCACGAGAATTTAAGCCCATTTTTATTTTTTTATACATTCTTTTTAAAAAATTGTATTAAATTTTATTCATAAATGCAGATGACTTTTTTGAGCCGGTGGAGTCGGCATCCCACCTAACAGGTGATCTAGAAATTTCCAGACAAAGAAAGTCGTCCTCGACCTGCGTAATAGGCAGACAACAGAATCTTCTTTTATGTTGGAGTGCAATAGAAAGTATTTCCCATTTTGCATAGCAGACGAGCAACATGATATTCTTTCGTGTTACGGTACTGAGGAAAGTCGTCCCCAACTTGTTTAACAGGCGAGCAACATGATATTCTCTAGAGTTATCGTGCAAATGAAAGTCATCCTCGTCTTGCGTAGCAGACGAGCAACAAGATATTCTTTCATGTTGTGGTGTAGCAGAAAGTCATCGCCTTCCTGCATTGCAGACGAGCAATTAAGAAATGTTGTGCTTGTTTAATGTTTTAGTTTTACATGTGGAAAGAAAAACTCTAAATATAAATCATACCTCAGTATTTTAGGCATTTTCATCATTCTGACATTTTTGCAGGCCTTCTCAAAATTTCTACTTCACCTGGTTTGTAATATTAGGAGCTTTCTACACATATAAATCGTTAGAGAAATTTCTGGGTGATGAAATTTTGAAATAAGTGTGAGATCTTCTTTCGCCTTGCGCTGCAGAAGAAAGTCATATCTATCCTGCATAGCAGACGAGCAACAAGATATTATTTTACGTTGTGGTGTAGAGGAAAGTCATCCTCATCATGTGTAGTAGGTCAGCAATGAGATCTTATTTCATGTTGCGACAAATAGGAAACTCATCCCCGTCCAACATAGCAGGTGAACAACAAAATCTTCTTGCATTTTGCCGCTAAGAGGAAAGTCGTCAATTTCCTGCGCAGCAAACAAACAATAAGATCTTTTTTCACGTTGCTGGGAAGAAGAAAGTTGTTTCCATCTTGCGTCGCAGGCAAGTAACAATAATCTTTTTTGTTTTATGACGCAAAAAAAAGTCATTCTCGTTCTGTATAACAAACGAACAACTAGATCCTCTTTTATGTTGCGACACAAAAGAAAGTTGTTCCCTTTCTGCATAACAGGTTACCAACATGATCTTCTTTCGCATCGGTGAGATGAAAAAGTTCTCTCCATCCCTGCCCAACAGGTGACTCGAGAGCTTCTTGCTTGTTACTGCTACGCATTTCTATGGAGATAAAGAAATGCTATAGTTTTTCTGCCGCTCTTTGGGGGAAGATTTTCATGCTTCTGTAGCGACGGTATCTCTTGTAGCTTTTGTATTAGTTATTGTTGGTTTTTTATAGTTTTTTTAATCATCTGATGTGACATTTATACATGGTAATAATGTCTCTGTCTGTACGTCTTTGATGTTACTTTTGAAGTATTTGTGACTTCTCAATTATGCAAAATTCTGCAATTAAAGTTAGCGCATGCACTTAAAAAAGGTATTATGTAATTTTTCATACTTGTGTCTTTTGAGATTTATATCCACTTGGGTGTGTATATTTTAAGACTTGTATCTTCTTAGGCTAATGCCTTTTAGAAGCTTGAAATGCACCGGTGCCTTTTGAGGCTTGTAGCTTTCTGAGATATTTGATGTACTTGTACCTCCCGAGACTTGTAGCCTTTTGAGGTCATTGATGTAGTTGTGCCTTCCGAGGCGTGTAGCTATCTGAGGTATTTAATGCACATGTGCCTTCTGAGATTTGTAGCCTTCTAAAGTCTTTGAGTGGAGACCCTGCCAACTACTTGTTCTCGGGAGTCTTTCTAGTGACGACTCTGTTCACTACCAACTTCCTATTGATACTTGCCTCATGGGCATGTCTTCCAGGGGAAGTACCGTATCATCCCATTGAGTCTTTCCTCTTGGGATCGATTTCTAAGAGCATAGTATCTTCTCATCGAGTCTTGCCCTTGGGCTTAAATTTCAGGATTACATTTTTCACATCTAGTCTTGCCTCTTGGGCTCGACTTCCAGAGGTATGGTAGTTTCTCATCGAGTTTTGTCTCTCGGTCTCGACTTCTAGGAGTACCGTATCTTCCCGTCGAGTCTTGCCTCTTGGGCTTGACTTCGAGGGGCATGGTAGGTTTTCATTGAGCCTTACCTCTTGAGCTTAACTTTTAAGAATACTGTATCTTCCCATCAAGACTTGCCTCTTAGGCTTGACTTCCAGAGACATGATAGCTTCTCATCGAGTCTTGCCTTCTAGGCCTGACTTCTAGTAGTACCGTATCTTCCCATCAAGCCTTGCCTCTTAGACACGACTTCCAAGGGCATGGTAGCTTCACATTGAGTCTTGGCTCTTGGACTCGACTTCTAGGGGTACCATATCTTCTCATCAAGTCTTGTCTCTTAGGCTTGACTTCCATTGCCATAAACGAGGACCTTATCTACCGTAACCTCAAGGGGACTTTCTACACAAAAAAATTTCATGAGAAAATAAGAAAATTTCACTGGAATGACAATTTAAAGCAACTTCAAAATTTGCCTAAAATAAACTTAGGCGTTTATAGACTAATCTTTTACTCAAATAAGATAATTTGAAGTTGTACTTCTCATTTGATAACTCTGACGATTATATTTTGGTTCCCCTCACATTGTTCTGGCAATCAACGACCCTGGTGACCTTAATGTATAAAATATTCAATTTCTTTCTTTAATTGAAGACATCTTTCCATTGAATATCCTTTTGCACGGTAGAAATGCCAATATTGAAATTGGTCTCCACCATTTGGATTTCTTAACGACCCTGACCACTTGACTTCCTCTTCATCCTTGATGGCCAATAGGATGTTGATACATGACTTGTTGAGTGGCGTGTGTTTTTTTTCTGATCATGGCTCACGATTCCTCTATGGTTAAAATGGGCTCAATGAAAGGAAGAGTTGAATAATCCTAAAAGCTAGTGATAGCCGGCGCAGGGTGCCACGAACCTGTCATCCCAAGCCACACTGACCATAAGTCTACCTGGTCATGAAGGTAGTCGACCCAACACATCTAAAGTTCCCAGGTCAATAATCCGTGAATTGTGACATCCACGTGTATCTTGATAGCCCTAAGTTTAAATGAACGAAACTATATCTTACGACTATTAGGTGAAGCTCTAAAATGTGGGACTTATACCTGTTGGAATGACAATGATGCTGCAGAAAAAGAAGAGAAAAAGATGTTCAATTACAAAACTGAAAACGCTCCCAATAAAGGACTTGCACCTGTCTGGGCCAGGAGCCTTCTAACACCCTAAACGTACTATACAACCATCTAAGTAGAAATTTATGCTGGACACATCAGAATTTCATCACACATTGACGTATAATAATAAGAAATATATCATGCAAAGTATTTATTTACTAGATTAGAATGTAATCACTCGCCTAGTACGCTAAACCCCTTTCTTTATGAAGAGGGCAAAATGGACAACAATTTTTATTTTTTAATGTAAAGAAAGCAAATATTTTTTCTCTCTCTTTATATACTTTATTTTCATTGTTCTTGTTTTTTTTTTCTTTTTTTTTAAATGTTGTGGGTTTTGTAAGTTGAATTGAAAATTCACAAAGCACAAATTCAAATTCAACAATTATCACGTCAGGACTGACTTTGTCATCTTTTTTTCCCCCAAATATTGTCGTTCCAAGTGCCTGATTGAAGATTTACCTCATATTTTTTATATCCACCCTTTAGCTATCCTCAAGTTGGATTTCCATACTAAATTTGATTCAATTTTATCCGTGTACTTGTTATTTTTTTTTGGATTTATGGTCGATGCCAAAGTTCGAAACTTCAGCAGCTTTTTGGATAGTTTGGAATTTAGTAACACTGTCAATGAATTAGTCTTTGATGTATTAAACTTATCCTTATTTGCAACTTCAGCAGCTTTTCGGATGGTTTGGAATTTTGTAATTCTCTCAATGAATTAGTCTTTGATGTATTAAAACTATCCTTATTTCCAAAGTAAAGTTAAAAGATTATCATTTGAGCACTTGCTTCGTGTTCAGATAAGCGAAGCTGAATTTTCTGTAATCATGCTCTAACCAAATCCCTGAAATTTTCTTACTTCATTTAATATTATGTAGATTGATTTATTAATAAAAGAGACAACCCATAGTAATAGATAATAATAATTTTGGTTATTATTATTATTATTATTATTGGTGCGTGTCAGAATGTCTGCGACAGTAGAGTAATGAATTATCGTCTTAGCGTTACATGAAAACCCATCACACACAAATAATTAAATAAACGTGAGACATCTTAATTTTTATGTGGAACCATGGAAGAGTGCAAAATCCACGGGGTCTAGTCCAGTTGAAATAATCCAATATAAATGGTGATTACATTTATCCATTCTTCTTCTGAATTTGGAAAGGTAGTTCCAAAGTTGATCATTGTAAATATACAATCATTGTTCCTCCAAAATAGTCATAATGTGACTGTAATGAATGTAGTTCTTAGTGATGGCATGCTGCAAGGTCTGTAGTCGAGTGTTGTGGAGGCAGTAGTTTGTCGTGAATATTGTAGACGATGAATGTAGTGTCAGCTTGTTGTAAAGACTATAGTTGAAAGTCATGGTAGTAATTGGCTTTGTCGGCAACATATGATTGCTTCAAGAGCGTTGGTTTTCCACAGAGGCTTTAATAGAAAGTTGTAGGAGTTGTGGTTCATGTCAATCGTAATTGGTCACTTAGACTGTAGTGGCGAGCTGCAAAGAAATCCATAGACCACAAAGGTCGGAGTTGGGAGCTGCATGTTCTGTGAGCCACATAGGTTGTATTTGGTCACATAGGCCATAATGCTGAGCTGTGATGACGTCCGCAGACTATAGGGTGCCAAAGTCAATAGCTACACGAGATGTAAGCCACGTAGTTTGTAGTTGGTCATGTAGCTATGACGATGTCCATCGGCTCCATGGGTTAGAGTCGAGAATTGCATGAGCTATGAGCTACTTAAGTTGTTGTTAGTTATATAGACCATGTGGTGAGTTATGTTGACATTCATAAGTTGTAGAGGTCGGAGTAGGAGATGCATGAAAAATAAGCTACTTAGGTCGCATTTGGTCATACATGATGTAGTTGTGAACTGTGAAGAGAGAGCTTTAGAAGTTCTTAGAAAGTCACCGTCTTCGGGGTACATTGTTACACCATCTTCGTGGTACATTATTACGCCGACTTCGGAATGCGTCGTTGCACTGTATGTGAAGTGTTTTGTTACACCAGCTTTGGGGTGTGTCTTCGCGCCATATTCAAAGTACATGCGCTGTTACACCTTTTTTAGGGTGCATCATTGTACGGTGTATTGGAAAACACCTTACTCTCTCGGATGCTTTATTGTTTCACATTTTATGCTGAGATTCACAAATGTACATTGTGACTCGATAATAGAGTTTGTTGCAAGGTGCAGGTGGTGACAAATGATGTTCAATAATATAGGGCAGTTGACGGTGGTAGACGATCATCAGTTGGTGTTGGTTGATGGTGGTCATCGACTGGAGGAGCGAGAGAAAATTGTTAGATTTTTGGTTCAAATATGATGTTAAGTTTCAACTCCTTCTCTAAGCTTCGGTCTTCTTCTCCAAGCTCCCTCGATCGAAAGGTGTTTTGTGAACATTTAACTGCCACAATGATGTCAAAATTGAATGCTATTGGACTCGTTCAATTCTTCTTGTTGAGGCACTTAATTTGAATGTTACCAGATTTGGAATCCGTTTAAAGTTCCAATTATACACTGAAAACATACAAAAGCGATTTAAAAGTTTGATCTGGGCTTGATTTGAGTTGGGTAGGACCAACTTTGGTACCACTGGGTCTGTCTCATCGAGCATGCCAGTTTCACCATACGTTTGCCGAAATCGAAGTCTGGATAATTTTTAATCAAAATTTAAATATTATTTATTCAAAATGTTGTCTTGAAATTCATGCCAGATGATGAAAATTTGTTGATAGCATATTTATTATCGTTATAAAAGGCTTCTTATACTTTCAAATGTTTGGAGTTTTCTGTTGTATGGCTAATTGAGCATCTAAAAACAAAAAAAAAAAATAAATACAATAAAGGCGAATTAAATTTTTAACAACCAAGAGGATGATCATTGTCTGTACTTTGAAAATTTTTGGAGCTTTACACACTTGAAGTAGAATTCATATTTACTATAAAGTGCAAAAGTTAATCTAGGGACAATTTATTGGGTGAATGTAGGCTATTATTAACATTAATAGGGGAATTAAATGTATCAAAAGCTCAATTAAAGATAATGGACATATGCTTAAAAAGGATTTAATTAAAAAAAAAAAAAAAACAGATCTAAATTGTTGTTTTATTTTGCTCTAGATTTATTAAGATTTTTTAGAAATTCATATGAATTTTTTAATCCATTTTACATATTAGGATTTATTATATACATAAATTATAATACTTAATAATCATATGCTAAAATGTATTTCATTCAAAATTGATTACTGATTATAGAATTTATGTGTCCTTAGGTTTAATGATTATATTATTAAAACTATTTTTTTTTTTAGCAATCACACTTAATTGTATTAATTAAGAATAATTAGCTCATCCTTTAAATTTTCAGAAATTTACAAACAAAGCACACATTTTTTATGTATTTACATATCTTACACCTAAACTTTTATATTTTCATCCATCGTACTTGGTGCTTTCAATATATGTAGCGGTGAGAATTCGTTTGGTTCGGATGGTTTGGTTTTCAAATTGGGCAAAACAATTTGAACCGAAATCCAAAATCTAAAGTATCGAACCAAAATAAAATTTTGATAAGATGGAACAAGTCAACCGAAGTTTATTTCAGTTTAAATGGCACGCTTTTACATAAACCGAAAGATAATGTAAAATTATAAGAATATGATAATAATCAGATTAAATAAAGATTACTAAGTGAAGATTATATAATGCTGACCAGATTAGGATTCTTCTACCTTCTATTGTAATACCTAATTTGAGCCCTGTCGCATCTTTGATGTTTCATTGATGTCATCTCGTAGGCTCTGATTGCAGATAGGACACGACCCTTTTGGAATACAGTGATTCAACCTCTACACTTATGGTCTGGTTAGGCTTGAAAGTTTAGTGTAAATCCTATGAGGTGACTTGCTCCATTGTCCCCAATGAAGGGTCAATGACACTCGTATTATATATTAAAAATTCCTTTTTAATTACATATTTTTTTCTCTTCTTCACTAAATAAGATTAATTGAGTTGGATTCTTGGGTTTAGTTGCTTACGACGTAATTGCAAGGACATTATAAGTCCAATGAAGAAAGAGAAAATTGAAAGATAAGTTTGGAAGATACCTATCTATACTTATAGCTAGTTAAGACAATTGATGTACTTGAAAGTAATGCCAATGCTATCATTGAAGCACAAAATTGGAGGATCTTCTATTGATCCATAAAATTAATGATAATAATAAATGTATAGCCCAAAATTAGGCCCTCGTCGAGCCAGAAGGAACCACACTAAAAGTCTGTACTCCAGACGGTTGGTCACCCATTGCCGTCCACCTGACGTCGTCGGCCGACCACCTTGGGTAGCCACTCTCAATTGGCTGGCCCCCATGGGCCCACCACCCAACTACAGCTGGCCGACCATCTCCAATCGACCATCCTCCATAGGCCAGACACCCCACTCCAACCTGCCGTCCCGCTTGGTGGGCGAACACCGGCCGGTCAACCACCAATGGCTGACCACCCAACTCTAGCCGACTGGCCACTATGGGCCAACCACAAGCAAGGCATCTAGTTGACCACGTTGGTCGGCCGACCACCATGGGTTGACCACAGTGAAGGAGGACGACCAACAACCTTGACCTCCACCTTTGGATGGTCGACACCTTGGCTGGCCACCCTCGATCGGTTGGCCACTTGGACCAGCCACACGAAAGTCTGTTTAGTTTGGCCAACCGATGCCAACAGACCTCACAGACAGACAAATTTCAAGAGAACCCGTCCGAGTGAGAAAAATGACCAAAATACACCCCAAGACTCCCCTTCTAGCAGGGGCATAAATGTAATATCTCTCTCCCCCTCATGTAGGGAACTTGTTCCCATTCTCTCTTTCTTGTAACTGAACTTGTGTGGAATAATAGTGGCCGTGGAGCTTGGGGACCACCTCTTCGTCCCCCGATGAGACAACCTTCTCTCTCTCTCTCTCTCTCTCTCTCTCTCTCTCTCTCTCTCTTTGTCATTCCCTTGAAACCACTCTATCTCTAGGGCGCGGTCCAAAGGACAATTTTGAATTCAACAGTAAATATATTATCTTAATTTTTTTTTTCTTCTGGCAAGTTACGTTTCAGAATACAAAAAAAATGTGGAGTTGAATATATATAGTTTGTTGTAAAGTTGAGGAGACTAGGTGAACTGGTTAAGATCTAGGCTATGATGCTAAGATCAAAAGAGACTCACCAGTTTAATAGGCACCTGCCTACCCCAAAAGCATTTGTCCAAGGCGGGCGGCTCCATTATTTTGAGTCAACAAAATCATCAAAGCACTCACTAAGGTAGCAATCCATATGTGCTCATCAGAATTTCATCACACTTTGACACATATCAATTAGAAAAATCTCACGCCAAGTATTTATTTATTAGATTAGAATGTGATCACTCGCCTAGTACATTAAATCCTTTTCTTTATGTAGAGGGGACAATGAACAACAGTTCTTATTTTTTAATGTGAAGAAAGCAAATCCTTTTTCTCTCTTTTTAAACTTTATTTTCTATCTTTTTGTTTTTTTTCTTTTTTTTAAAATATTGTGGGTTTTGTAAGTAGAAATGAAATTCACCAAGTACAAATTCAAATCCAATAATTATCACATCATGCCGTAAATTTAATACTTGAATTTGGAATATGGACGGACATTGTCATCTTTTTTGCCCCCCAAAATTGTCATTCCATGTGCTTGATTGAAGATTTACCTCACATTTTCTACATCCAACTCTCTAGCACTATCCTCAAGTTGGACTTCCATACTATATGATCCTTCCATACTAATTTTGATTCAATTTTTTCCGTGTACTTGTTTTTTTCTTCGGATTTATGGTCGCTGCCAAAGGTCGAATTATGGAACTTCAGCAGCTTCATGAATAGTTTGGAATTTAGTAACACTATCAATGAATTAGTCTTTGATATATTAAAGTTATCCTTATTTGTAAAGTAACTTTAAAAAATTCCTTAATCATGCTCTAACCAAATCTTTCAAATTTTCTTTCTTCATTTAATATTATGTAGATTGATTTATTAATAAAAGAGAAAACCCATTGTGATGCATAATAATAATAATAATAATAATAATAATAATAATAATAATAATAATAATAATAATAATAATAATAATAATAATAATAATAATAATTAAAATTATTATTATTATTATTAGTGTGTGCAGAATGTCTGCAACAGTAGAGTAATAATTTATCGTCTTAGCGTTGCATGAAAATCCATCACACACTCAAGTAATTAAATAGACGTGAGACATTTTAATTTTTATGTGGAAAACTTTGGAAAAGTGAAAAAAATTACGGGGCCTAGTCTAGTTAGAATATTTCAATATAAATGGTGAGTACACATGCCCATTCTTTTTTCTGAATTAAAAAAGATAGAGTTACAAAGTTGATTATTGTAAATGTACAACAGTTTTTCCTCGATAATAGTCATATTTTAAATATATTGAATGTAGTTTTCCGTGATGGCATGCTACAAGGTCCGTAGTTGATTGTTATGGATGTAGTATTTCGTCAAGAATATTGAAGATAGTGGTTGTATCTCCAACTTGTCGTATAGGTCGTACTTGAAAGTTATGATAATAGTTTGCCTTGTAGGCTAATATGATTTCTTCAAGAGCATCAGTTTGCCACAGAGATTGGAGTAGAAAGCTATAGGAGTTGTGATCCATGTCAGTCGTAATTGGTCACGTAGGATCTTGTGGTGAGCTGCGATGACATCTATAGGCAACAGAGTCCGAAGTTGGGAGCTGCATAATCTGTGAGCCACATAGGTTGTATTTAGTCACATAAGCTGTAGTGCCGAGCTGTGATAACATTTGTAGACAACAAAGAGCCAGAGTTGATAGATGCACGAGATGGAAGCTACATAGGTAGTAGTTGGTCATGAAGGCCGTTGTGGCGAGCTGTGATGACGTCCATCAATTGTATGGCTCGGAGTTCGACGTTGAATGAGTTGTGAGCCACATAAGTTATAGTTAGTCACATAGACCATAGTGATGAGCTATGTTGACATCCATAGGTCGTAGAGTTCAGAATCGGGAGATGCATGAACAATCAGCCACTTAGGTCGCATTTGTTCACATGTGATGTAGTGGTGAACAGTGAGAAGAGAGCTTTAGAAGTTTGTAGAAAGTCGCCGTCTCCGGGTTACATTGTTACACCATATTTGTGGTACATTATTACACTATCTTCGTAATGTGTCGTTGCATCGTATGTGAAGTGTGTTGTTACACCGTCATCAGGGTGTGTCTTCGCGCCATATTCGGGGTACATGTGCTGTTACACCTTCTTTAGGGTGCATCACTGTACGGTGTACTGGAGGATATATTACTCTCTCAATTACTTCATTATTTCACAATGTATGTTGGGATTCCACAATGTACCTTGTGACTTGATAGAGTAGTTTGTTGCAAAAAACAAGTAACAACAAATGGTGGTCGATAGTAGAGGTCAGTTGACTGTGGTAGACGATCATTGATAGGTGTTGGTCAACGGTGGTCGTTGACTACAAGAGCGGGAGAAATTTGTCGGATCTTTGGTGCAGAAATGATGTTGAGCTTCAACTCCTCTAAACTCTAGTCTTCTTCTCCTAGCTCCCTCGATCGAAAGATGTTCTGTGGACATTTAGTGCCTTAATGATATCATAATTGAATGATATTAGGCTCGTCCAATTCTTATTGTCGAGATGCTTAATTGGACTATAAGCTTATAAGGTTATCAGATTTGGAATCAGTTTGACGTTCCAATCATACACTAAAAGCATTCAAAAATAATTTAATAGTTTGATCTGGGCTTGATTTAAGTTGAGTAGGACCAACTTTGAAATCATTTGGCCTGTCTCGTCAAGCCAGACAGTTTGACCATGTGTTTGCCGAAATTGAATTTATGAATGATTTTTATTCAAAATTTGAATATTTTTTATTCAAAATGTTGTCTTGAAATTCATGCGAGACGATAAAAATTTGTTGATGACGTATTGATTATCATTATAATAGGCTTCTTATACTCTAAGCATTTGGTGTTTCCTTGTCTGGCTAATTAAACATCTCAAAAAAAAAAAAAATCAAAACAAAAAGGACGAATTAAATTTTTAACAAACAAGAAGATGATCATCGCTTGCTCTTTGAAAATATTTGGAGCTTTAAATGGCTGAAGTAGAATTCATATTTATTTTAAAGTGCAAAAGTTATTCTAGGGACAATTAATTTAATGTGTGAATGTAGGACATTCTTAACATTAATTGGGTAATAAAATTTATCAAATGCTCTATTAAAGATAATGGACTTATGTTTAAAATGGTTTAATTTTTACTAAAACTGATCTAAATTGTTGTTTTATTTTATTCTAAATTTATTAAAAAATTTTAGGAATTTTTTTGAATTTTTGAATTTGTTTAATTATTAGAATTTATTATTTAAATAAATTATAATACTTAATAATCATATGCTAAAATGTATTTCATTCAAAATCGATTACTGATTATAAAATTTATGGATCCTTAAGTTTAATAATTATATCATTAATTTTTTTTGTTTTTTATAATAATCACACTTAATTGTATTAATTAAGTATAATTAGCTCATCATTTATATTTTTGGAAATTTACAAAAAAAGCAGACATTTCTCATGTATTTACATATCTTAACCCTAAACTTCTATATTTACATGCGTCGTACTTTGGAGCTTTCAATATATGTAGGGGTGAGAATTCGGTCAATTTTGGATGGTTTGGTTTTCAAATTGGGCCAACCAACTTCAACCGAAATCTAAAATACGAACCAAAATAAAATTTTGATAAAACCGAGCAAGTCAAATCGAAGTTTATTTCGATTTAAACGGTATGATTTTACATAAACAAAATACAGTTTAAAGTTATCAAGGTAATTGAAGATTACTATGTGAGGATTATGTATGCTAATCACTAAAAATTTTTCTTTTTAAACATTTCAAAAAGGATTTACTTAGAAATTTTAGTTTTTGGTTGATTGGGTTCAATAAGTAAAACATAACCATAGTAAACCCAATAAACCCAAAACTAAACTTGAACATTTCTAAAGCCATAATCGATTTTTTTTTAACCGAACCAACCAAATTGACTCAGTTCGATTCTATTTTTCTATTTAAACCAAATAATACACACCATTAAATATATGTATGAAAATGCGGATTTCACTTTTAAAAGTGATAATGGGGTTATTTTTGTTGTGATATTATAGATTTAAATGCTATCTGTAAATATGAAAATTTAAGTGTGATAAATGTACATAAATAAGAATTGTTTGTTACACATGTAAATGCCTTCATATTTTTTATGGGTGTATAGTTTTTTTTTTCTTAATTCATATGAACTCATTAATACGTCGATTTTCATACATTAAAAATTCCAAATTCAAAATTTTGGGAGCTTATATGGCATGTATTTAAAAATTTATGATAATTAATATTAATTAGACTAAGGGGAATTTACATATGTACCCCCAAATTCGTACGTATTTACATATCTAACACCTAAATTTTATCTTTTACTTCTATACCATCCACACCTTTTATATCACATTACATAATACGTTTTCAAAAAAATTATCTTAATCAAGCATGAATCTTAATGCTGATTGAGTCAAACAGACTCAAATATTTAATTACCTATACTTTAATTTGTTGATGGCCTATCATGTCTAATCACGACAACTTATAAATCATTCAAATTATCGCGGGGAGTTCAAACCAAGCTAGAATGGCTAATTAGACCAAGATTTTCTATGAATGAGGCCGAGGGCGGCTTTCTGGATGAGGTCGCCAGCTTGGTTGAAGCAGTGCAGGTAGCTTCTTAGTTATGATTATGTTGGGACAAGTACATCTAAACTTTAGTGAGTATCCCTATTTGTTCTAAGTTTCCTTTTATGATATCTTATGATGAATGAAAGTGAAACTTGGCCAATATTCAATGTTATAGCATGAATGTGAAATCATCATTAACACAAATTCTAGTCCCTTTTCTTTAGCTGGAAGGCTTTTGAGCTTCCTGTAGGATACTTATTAGTTCAGTATGGCCAATATACCTTCACTGCATGGATGAGTATTCTTATATTCTTTGTCAGTGTCATCGTGTTGATTTATTTCACTGAACTATGTCCTGCTGTTGATCAAGCAATGCTGCTGTAAGGATCTATTTTTGCAACTGTGCAGATTCAACAGAAATATAAACCTTAGTACAATCACCAAACTACCACAGATTTAGATTTATAAGTGAAATAGAACAGTTTGGACAGCGACATGGTTTATAGTCTATAGCTAGATACTTGTAATAAGCATTGGTAGCAATCATATTGGATATTTTTGCATTCTTGTGGTTATAAGAGAACCATGAGAATATAGTGTATCCATAGGCTTCATATAGAGATGAGCCATCAAACCATTGGTCTAAGAAGAAAATGAGCTTGCCAAGACTATGGACCTAATTAAATGATAGGCAACTTTTAGTTATGTCTGCCATTTGCATATTTAAGATTTTTCCAAAGTGGGGATAATTTATTATGCATTTTTTACCATAAAAAGCCATTTGTGTTCATGCACCAAGAGGATAAATAAGAGTTTGAATTGTAGTGCTCCATATAAGTTTGGATTTATTAATGATGTCTAAATTTGGGAGGCCTAGACCTCCACGACCAATTGGCTTAGTGGTAGTATTCCAATCAATCACATATAATTTATTGTCGATCTCGTTATGATGATAGAAGTTATTAATCAAAGATGAAAATTTGTTCCCTAAAACTTTGGAAATAGCCGTGGCAAAAAAATAATAATGAAGGTAGTTTTAAATTATGGATTTCTTTAATTGGAATCTACTAGTGAGGGTAAGAAGACTTTGTTTTCAACTAAACAACCACATATTCATTTTATTTGGAATTTGAGGACAATAAATAGTTTGGAGTATAGAGGAGTATATAGTACTACTCAAATAGTCCCAAGGGAGGGGCTTATATTGAAAACCAAGTGCATTACAGACCTGTTGTGTAAAAGTAGCATTCACAAGTTTAGAGAAGTATATAGTTGTTTTGCAGTAATTTACACATAGATTTATGTTTGTAATAAGTTAAAAGTACACAAGCGAGTTTATCTTATGGGTAATATTGTCTTTAAAAATATATATATATATATTTTATAAAATGTTGTTTGTGTTAATTGGTGAAACTTTCTTCAAAATAAAATTTTTATTATAGCTTTTCACAGCAAAAGTCTATGGTTCTCCTAAAAAATTACATGCATACAAGGTGATTTCTATGCATTTAAATATGTAACACATAAACATGAGTTTATTTTTTTGTTTGTATCAGTTTACCGAAGCATTAAAAGGTGTATTCAACTTTATAAATGTTTGTAATAGTGTTGATGTTAATGTGATACAAAAGATTTGAGTTTTATAGATATAAATATTAAGTTTGGGTGTTTAGGATGTAAATGCTTGCATGAAAGTAGAAGTCTTGTTTGAGTGCGATTACAGCTGAAAGGCTTATAAGATGGGAGAAGGAAGCATACTGTTGCAGATACAACATATTCTTCACAATATCATAATATGCCATTTTTAAGGAATGATATACTTATGGTGAAGAAAACCATATTTGGTTTATGGCTTCCAAGGGGTGAATCATTTTGACGTTCAAGGAATGATTGCACCTCTTTTTTTTCTTTCAAAATTATAATTTTACTTCGTGAATTTTAACCATTCAAATTATTTCTCAAAGTGACAAATTTTTATGTCTAAAAATGAGGAACAAACCAATCAAATAAAAATCTAAATTTAATATTTGAATTAAAAACTTATGAAATTAAATTTAAAACACTCTAGACTTTTGACTTCAATAAACTAATGGTTGAATTGAAAGTTTTGATGAGGGAAATCTAACGATACTAAAAATGATCTATTCCAAATTCAACGAGGCAGAATCATTCACTTAAAATATAATTAGAAACATTATGATATTAATTGAAAGGCTAAACAATTTCTGAATTTTAAATGCTTATAGTCAAGTTGAACGTTAATACGAGAGGAAAACAAAAAATCTAAAATCACGTGATTTACGGTTATTAAAAAAATGAAATATTGAAAGAATAATTTATAATTAAATAAATATATGGTCTGTACACAATATTAATTCCATAAAAAATATGAAAATATCTCATAAGCCCCAAAAAATTAATCATTACTCAATCAAAGAATTTTAATAGGCATAAAAAAATAAGATATCATATAATTTATAATTATTATATATGGACACATATATAACATTTTCCAACAAATTGATTTTGAAATAATATCTGAAAGACATTATCCACACTTAACAGCCCCACCATTTTCGAAATTCATTCTATATAGTTAATGTATGCTGCATTATATCAACATATTTTTCAATTACCGGCAAAAGAATCTTTAAGCTTGCAGCATAAACATAATGGTGAAATCATTTTGATTATGTGAAGTCCAGTGATCTTTTAAAAAAAAATTCATATGAAAAATTCAGTTCTTGCAAGTCTGTTTAATTACTTGTCAAATCTTCATATAAAATTAAGATATTCAATACTCTCTATCATCATAAATTTTAGGGCATACAATATATATAATTAAATATTAAATTATAAGCTACAATCAATTATAACATATTATTTGAGGTAGGAACTAAAAACTTTGGAGCAACTATTGTTTGAAACTCAATCCTGATTTGTTCATCTATTTGTTTGATTCATTAAATTTAGATGAAATTATTTTTCAAACGTTTAATGAATTTTAACTTATAATTGAGCTACTTTTTATCTCATTAACTTGTGGTAAAATCCTCTGTTTTTTTTTTTTTTTTTTTTTTTTTTTTTGATCTTTACACTAATTGTAAGAGTTATTGCCTTGGTTTTCTTATTGAACTGATAGCCTGTGAGATTTAGTTATTTCTTCTATAAACTTGGATTTTCTTTCACCGAATTTGGATGGATTTTCTTAGTTTGGATATGAGTTTGGTTTAGTTCTTTTTCTTTTCTTCCTTTTAGATCGGCCGCTTCTACTGTTTTCTCTTTGATTTTTGGGTTCTCCTCGTGTTAGTTGTTTTGATTTTTTTAATCCATGTATTGGTTTTATGTTCTCCTCTGTCTTCTTGTCTTTACTTTTGATTGTTGTTTTATGGATTCTTCTTCTATTTGGTTTAGTTTGTTGTTTTCACAGGTTCCCTTGTTGCTAATTAGAGAACATGTTGCAGCATTTGGATCTATGAAGCTCTATTTCAAGGTAGTTGATTGTGGTTGTTGTTTGAGTTGTTGATATTTGGAGTGTTTTATTTCAAAGATGTTGATTGGAGATGTTGTAATTTGAAGATTTTCTGTTTGGTGGTTTTGTGTTATTGTTTCGTATACGTAGTTATTAGTTTTATTATTTTTGTGTTGGTCGTTGTTTCGCTTTTTTTTTTGTTGGATGTAATTGTTTGTCTCTAGACATCTTTGTATTGGGTTGTGTTGCATTGTGGTTCTGATTGTATCATTTTTTTTAAATAAAGTTGGGTGTGAGCTTTATCTTTAAAAAAAAAAAAATATTATATATATATATATATATATATAAACTTAGGGACAACAATGTTGGGGCATTAGTTGTGTTTTGAGAGAAAATTTTGCGTCCGGACGGCCAACCACGGGACACCACATCACCCACAAATGAGATGTTATGTAGATGTAACGTCCCGTGGTCGACCGTCATTGACATTTTAGAACTAAAAAAAGATACATTATTTGTAAATGAGTGAAATTCCGATTATATTTTTTAAACAAGCTTAATTTATGGGACAATTCAATGTCATTTTGGAAGCGAGTTAAATCGACAATTTTTTAAACAAGCTTAATTTATGGGAGAATTCAATGTCATTTTGGAAGCGAGTTAAATCGACATTATCCGATTCAGAGATTATTCTATACTTCTATGTTCTATATGGTTCACTTAAATTTAACCCAAACAATTCAGAAAGAAGTGGATGAAATGATATTATTTTAAATTGTTTCATATGAAAAAATAAAAAAAGTTAAAAATTACTTGTGATATTAAATGTTTCTTTCTCGTTTAACTTTGATCTCATTAGTTCTGTGTGAAAATAAACAAGCCGTTGACATGAGAGAAAATATCATATGCGGAAGATGAACATATGGATGATGACATGGATTGCTTCACGCCGCCAAGTACACGGTGTGGTGCTATCCACACCATCATCCGTATGGTCGATTTATCAAATGTAATATTTTCTGGATACCATAGAAGATTTTTCAGATGCTTTTGATTACGAGACAAATCAATTTATTAATGGAACTGTTGAGTTAGATGCCTCTGCGTCCGTGTATTTGGTTTACATAAATTAATTAAACAGTATATATCCATGAGATGTTTTGTAATACAGAAATGTGGTCAGTTTAGCTTACTTTCTTGTTTTCGTTAAAGTTGGTGGAATGGACGGTCGTTGTATCTTTCAAATTTTCCGTTAAAAAAATAATAATTAATTTATTTTTTTTATTTCTTCTTAAAGATTCAGAGAGACGTAGATCACCTTGCATGTGTCACCTCATTCATCAATGTATTTAAATTATATACATCGTCAATAATTTATATTAGTTGTTATAAGAATTATAATAAAGTTAAGGGGAATTTACACATAGCACACTTCGTATGAATAGACATATCTAACACTCAAATTAAGTGGTGTTGTGATGCATGTTTTGAAAGAAATGATTGTGGTATATGATGAATTATAAGTGCTGGTCATGAATTAAAAAATTACATCAAAGTTATATAATTGTATGGGTTTGAAAGGATATGAAGAATATTTATAGAATTTTCCTATTACAAGCTCTTGAACTTAAGAAATTCAATTTATTTTTCATGACAAGAACTTGTAAGATATCTTTTGTTCAATGCATGCTTCTTATGCTTAGAAAGCCTATATCTCCGCAAATATGATCACTTCCTCTGGCTCTGAGTTGCCTCAAACTTAGAGAGATCATATGGCTCATTGGCAATAATCAACAATAAGTTTTTCTCATACTTTAGATTATCCTAAAATTATGAATTATTTTAAGATGGTTTTTTTTTTGGTTTTTTGAAGAAAAAGCATTAAAATTTTGGATTTTTCGTAAACTTCATATATATATATATATATATATATATATGTCACTTGAACTTTAAAACTCTCAGCTCATTTACCCAATTAAAAAACTCTTTTTTCCCTCCAAAAATATTCCCATTCTAACCAATATGCTAACCCTTCTCTGTCACAATTGAACTAAAAATTTCCTAATTACAACCAAATCCAAATATTAAAAAGAAAAAAAAGAAGAAGATCAACTCACATATAATTTATGAAACAAATATATCTGCTTCACAGGCGGAAAAATCTATGGTGAAAAATAACTTTTTTTCCTTCCAGGGCATTTGATGGATAAACTTGACAATAATTAAAGGCTTTATAACTTGAATGTGAGATTGAAGAAGTGGGATGAACCGTTCACTTACCTTAGCTTAGCTAACAAATTAGTTTTTATTTCACTACAGAAAAACGCTAAAATTGACGGCAAAACCGACGGTCTAAACTTATGTCAGTAAAAATGTTCTATTTTCCGATAATTTTGCGATGGTTTATGAGATGAATTACTTATGACGTCATAACAACAAGACATGTTGTCGCTTTTCAAAAGTAAATTGTTTCCGACGATTTATTTATTATTACTGATGCATTTTATCGTCAGCTATTAGCAAATAATAACAGTTGGCCTTACGTTTTTAACTATTTGGCGGGTGTTAATCAATGAGGTTTTTTAATAAGCGGCGAAAAATATTGTTGTTATTAATATTATTAACCGACAGATTTTATGTCGTTTTTAAGTAGTCAGAAAGAATCTTTTATACCATCAAAATCGCGATGCCCCCGGTCTTGCCCTAATCCTCTCTGACTTAGCCTTGGTCTCACCCCGTGCCCTAATCCTCCCCTCCCCTCTCCCGGTGACTCCATCGCTCTGACCACCTCTCCTCCAACGACCACAGCTCCGACGACTTCACCGCTCCGGCGTTCACAGGTATGGTCAGCGTCCTTTAACTTTAGTTTTGGATGTTCTTACTGGGCATTTACATGAGGATTTTCCTTGGTGTATGCTTTTTGTTATTGATATCCTTCTTGTGGGTGAGACTAGGGCTGTTTGGTTGCAAGTACGATTTAAGTTAAATAGGATTTACTAAATCCGATAAATTTGAATTTACTAACTCTAAATATTAGAAAACATGAAATGATGTTTGGTTTAATTAAGGTTAAATCTATTAGATGTGTAGGAGTTGTTTGGTACAGGATTTATGTTGGATTTAAGCTAAATCCTGATAAACAACAAAAAATGCCTCTGTAAATCCTGCAGGTTCTTAAATCCTATTTATGCCTCATTTTGCCTTAAATTCGGGGTTTCCCAAATCCCGTAGGAAACCTGATTTACGGGATTTAGAGAAGTTGAAGCTTGTGGGATAAATTAAGATGTTTGATATAATCTATTTGACGTGTTTGATTCAATTAATGTTAAATCTAGTTAAATCCATTTGAGATGTTTGACATAAATCTATTTGAAATATTTTTTTGCTACCCTAATTCCATTATATCGAACTAATAAGTTGATTTAGTAAATCCAAATTTAATGAACGGAACAACAAAAATTGGGTTTAACTTGATGATGGATTTATCTAACTTATTTTTGTTGTTTGGCTAGATTCTAGTTAAATGTAAATTAAATCATGTTAAAAAGATCATACCAAACGCCCATTTAATTTATGAAAGTCGATAATGGAGTTTAAAGGCTTTTGTTTGAGTAGATCTAGAATTGAATACATTAAATGTAATTTTAGTGATAGTAGATCTAGTGGCAGAGTTGTAACTGTGAGTGGTCAAATCTTTAGAAGGTGTGAACGTTTTAGATATCTTGGTTCTCTCATTCAAAATTTAGGTGATATAGATGAGGATTTGAGTAGTAGAGTTCAAATTGGTTGGTTGAAGAGGTTGAATGCATCCGACCTATTGTGTGATAGAAAATACTGCTTTAACTTAAAAGGAAAATTTTATAAGATGGTGGTGAGACTTGTAATGTTTTATGGCGCAAAATGTTAGCTTTTAGATTAAGAGGTTGTTCGGTTGAAAGCATGATTTAGTTTGAATGTGTTTTAATACATTCTGCAAATATGGAATTATCAAATCCTAAGGTATGTGCTAAATTTGAAATATGATTTAGTTCGAAAAATGATAATCGCTTGGAAAATAATTCTAAGTATGTCTCTCACATAAAACTTGAGTTGAAATAAAGACGCCGAGGTACGAGCCAAAATTTTGGATCAGATTTATTTGGAACCTGCATATCAAATTTATTTGGAACCTACATCATCTCACCTCGATGTCGAATTGTTTATCAACTTAGTAATATTTATTTTTTCGAAGATCATTAAACGGTCGAACATTGAATTGTAATTGATTAAGACACCACCCTTTAATAATGTATGTCACAGTAGCTACACCAGCCCTCTCAATGATATATTTATTTTATATTTTGTCTCCAAGTGAAGCCAATCGCGAATCCCATATGAATCACCAGCTTTATACTTGTGTATTATTGAGGATTTTTGTTCCTGTGCAGAGTTACCTTTACGATATAGTGTTTGACCCTGCATACTATGTCCTCTCCATGACTTCTTTTGTTTGGCTTTGTTGACCACGTCCCCTCTATGACTTGCTTTTTCTGGTTATATGGACCATGTCCTCGCCATGAACTGTTCTTTCTGGTTATGTGGACCATGTTTTTGCCATGACCTTTTCTGTCTAGCTATGTGGACCATGTCCTTGCCATGACTAATTATGTCTAGCCGCGCGGACCATGTTCCTGCCATGACTTAATCTATTTGGTTGTGCGTACCATATCCCTACTCTAACTTGTTTTATATAGCTGTGTAAACCATGTCCCTGCCACGACTTGTTTTGGTTGTAGCCCGGGTTGGTGTTCAAACCTGTCGGCTGAGAATCACATTTCTCGTCCTCTAGTTGTGCAAACTATATCCTGGTATGTTTTTTCTTAGTTCCAGCTCGAGACGATGCTCAAATCACGTCGGCTAAGAATGAACTTTCTCGTCCTCTAGTTGTGCGGTCTATGTCCTCATTATAAATTGCTTCAGTTCCTGCCCGACATGACGCTCAAATCTCATTGACTGAGAATTATTTCTCTATCCTCTGGTTATGTGGACCATATCTCTGCCGCAACTCATTTCGGTTCCAGCCTGGGATGACTCTCAAATCCCGTCGGTTGAGATCACCTCTCTCTCTCTTGTCTTACTGTGCGGACCATGTATCTCCATGACTTTCTTTGGTTCCGACCCAGAATGTTCTCAAATCTTTTCGGCTTAGAGTCATTTCTCTCCTCTTTCTGACTATGTGGATTATGCCCTTGTCAGGATTGCTAAGAGGTTATTCCCTCCTCGAGACACATACCACCATGAGCCTGTAGTCCATGTTGATTACACTACTACTGATCTGTGCACCCAGAGAATCATATGAGCAGTCTCCTTTTAAGAAGATGGGGTCATTTCTCCAAAAAGAAGTTCCTTACCCGGATCCTTCAAACGTCAGAGCAAGTGATGCTCAAAGTTCTCTATTCTTCTTATTATATAGGCCCTCGTAGTAGGGGACCAGGGCTCAGCTATCAGGCTATTACGAGGCTGAGATATTTGCTTCCATGCCATATATGTAGGGTCCGTCGAGGAGTTGCATGAGACCCTTGGCGTGGCATCTGAAGTCACTACACTAGATATCATACCAGATATCATTGGATACCATTGTGGTGGCTCCACCCGCATTTAATTATGCTGATAAATGAGATATCAACAAATCTCTTGTTAAAAAACATGTCGTATCGGCTAAAGCATTTTACCTAACCAATCTATTTTTAGTTGAGATAAACATCTTCTTGACTGCAACATAAATGGCATGGAAGCTCTCAGAAGCTTAGTGGGCATACGATACAACATACACCCACCTAATTGTTTTATGTTCCATGTGTCGACCTTCAGGTTTGTGGTAGTCCATCTCTTAGAAATGGACTCACCTTCTTTGTGGGATACTTCCAACTTGTTTCACTCTTCACACGTTGATCTCCGGATTTTGACAGTCCTTCCCTCGAAAGTTGCTTGGCTTTGGTGTTGGTTTTCACCCACCATCTTTACACTCCGTGGGTTGACCTCCGGGCCTGGGCAGTCCGTACTCTGAAAGTTGACTTGCCTTCGGTGTGGCTTTCCACCCACCTGTCTTACGCTACATGTGTCGACCTCTGTGTCCGAGGCAGTCCTTCTCTCAAAAGTTGATTAGCGTCTTCATGTGTTACCACCCACTTTCTTCATGCTTTATGTGTTAACCTTCTAGTTTGGGCAGATTTTCCTTCGGAAGTCGGCTAGCTTTCCTTTTGGGTAACAACCCATTTGCTTTTACACCTTACGCGTTGACCTCTGGGCTCGAGGTAGTCCCTCATTGGAAGTAGTCGTGCCTTTCTTGTGGGCTACCACCCATGAGCTTTATGCTCAGCACATTAATCTTTGGGTCTAGGCAGTCCTTCCCTTGGAAGTCGACTTGCCTTCTTTGTGAGCTAATGCCCACGAGGTTTACGCTCGGTACCCACAGGTCTAGGAAGTCCTTCCTTTGAAGGTCGATTTGCCGTCTTTGTGGGTTATCACCCACTTAATTTGCACTTCATGCATTGAACCTCAGGTCTGAGGCAATAGCCCACTTAATTTGTACTTCATGCGTTGATTCTCAGGTCCGAGGTGGTCCTCCTATCAGAGTTGACTTATATTTATATTTGATTGCACAACTGCATGTGAGAGAAGCCTTGCATTTCTCATAATTTAATTTATGACTTGCATTTTGGGCAAGGTGAAAGTCCCTTAGGGCGGCTTATATCTGGTGTCGCCAGTAATCAATATCATAGAAGCCCTGCAATTAAATTAAGAGGTGGACCACCATGGACCCGAAGTTTTTAACATAAGAGTTCTAATTCATGAACGAGTAACCATTGAGTGCTGAGGTGATGCATGGGAATGATTGTGTGATAAAGCAGAAGGGAAATCTGTTGAAGTTAAAACATTGTTTAATGCAGGGGTAGAAATATCTGGAGAGGTGAAAGCAGAACAGTTATTGGATGAAAAATTATTTACAACAGGGAAATTTGATGAGCTGAATCAAGTGGAAAAATCATGCTATGAAGAAGGTTGCAAGGTGTGTTGAGTAGATGAATGATTAGATGTAGGTACTAATGTTAATGGTGAAGTATAGGATGAGTTTGAATACACATTAGATAAAATAGAAAATTTTGATTATGGACATATTTGTTCATAGAATACTACATGACAAGAGGTAAAGATTTCTATAGTAAAAGGAATAGCTCATTTGTAGCCTTTATATGAAGTGGAGTAGCTAAGAAACACACATGCAGTGGACCCGGGAGAAAATTTATTTGGAGAGTTTGGTGAAAGCCAAGGGTAACAAGGATAACAAAAATTCTTGAGATGTGTATAGCTTGGTGGTTTGTTGTGAAAAAACTTACAGAGAGAGAGATTATTGTAGTGAATGACAAATGAGTGATAAAATCATGGTTGTAAGAGGCGTACATATTTATCCATAAAATATGAGGGAGGTTAGTAGCAAACATAAGTGTATGAACATTTTAGATTAAATGTCAATGTTTTCATTCAATAATATCATTTTGATTGGGTGTGTACAAGCAAGAAATTTGATTAGAAATTCCATAATCACCAAGTGATTGTTTAAAAGTAGTATTTATGTATTCTCCACCTCCTTCTGAATAAAGTATTTTGATATGTTTTTGTAATTTTTTTTCCACCAAAGTTTTAAGAAGCTGATGCTCAACATTGACTTTAATATTCAGTTTCATTTGAATATTCTATCAATAGCTAGAGTAATTATCCACAAATAAAAGTTAATATTTATAAACTTGAGTAAAGATAATAAGGGAAGAGCACCATACATTAATATGAAACAATTCTATTACATCAAAAGTTTAATTGGAAGAAAAAGAAAAACAATGGCTCTTTTGCACAAGCACAAGATGAACAATAAAATTACACTTAAAAGTTAACAATCAAACTAAAAGTGTGCAACATATGAAGATGACTAGATGAAGTTGGATTGCCTAACTTTTCTTGCCAAATTTTGATGGTCAATGACCGAGCAAGAAAGATAGGCTAAACATCATAGGTGACATTAATTAGATACATTTCTTGAAGACACAAACCATCGAGGAGAGTTGGATTACTCTTCGAATCCTTGATGGATCATACAGATGAGTCAAAAAGAATAGAGTAAGAGTTATCTTTAACAAATATTTGCACATATTGTAGATTATGAGAGAGACATGGGAGGAAAAAGTAGAATATATGTGAAACTTATGAGTGGGTGTTGGTAGAATTATTGTTTAGCCAATAATAGTAATTTGGAGCATTTGACCATTTCTAATAATAATATGTTGCCAGTATATGACTTAGGATTGTAAACTTGATTCATATTAGAAGTAAGATGAATAGTTGCTCTAGAATTAAGAATCCAATGACTGTTTGGCTACTGAGAGTTTGCAAATAGAGCTTGTTGGTAAGTTTGAAATGAAAGATCAACACGGTGACAACATTTTAAAGTTTTATGGCCATATTTCCCATAAATCTAGCACACAATATGAGAAGATAAATGGCCTCCACCAGAAGAGGCAAGACTATTGTGACCTGAATTCAGATCGCAACAAGAGAAAAATGACAATGGCTATGACACTAAATAAAGTTATTCTAGGAGAAACGACGATGAAAATGAGCGGTAGTAAATGTTGAAGGTTTAATGGAGCTCACAAGCTGCCTTGGCTACAAGATTAAGCTTTTTACTATATAGAAGATATTAAAAATCATCCATGTTGATTTGTCGGAGATTTGTTCTAATATTTGTTTAAATTCTTGATAACTGAAGATAAACCATTAAGGTTAAAAAACAAGATATCTTCTAGATCCAAAGAAAATCCAACAACAAAATTGCCATCTACTTTGATTTTTATTCAGAAATATATTGTATCATAGACTTATCTTTCATAGTGAGGTAATGAATTTTATTTCTTATTCGAATAATATGTGATTTGTTCAGAGATTGCAATATATGTTCAATGGTTATCCATATTTGTTCAATGGTTATTCATATTTCCATATGAATGTTCAGATTAAGCACATATGGGAGAAATGGTGGAGAGATGGTGGAACGCAAAGCAATAGCAAATTTTTATCTATGACTATCTATGTGTTATACAATGTATTTGAAACCAACATTCCATCAACATTTTCAATTTGGCAAAGTGGTTTGGATGTAGAACCATCATTATATCTATCATATTTGAGGGGCTTTAAAACTTGAGATTTCTAAGTAGAATGTTCATAACAAATTTCATGTTGGGCACGAGAAATTTTAATTGTGGAGGAATAGAGGTATCACCAATTTTTAGCAGAGAGCTAGTATTAATAAAAGAACTTGATGTGATAGAACCTGATTAGTCCATAATGCAAAGAAGGTGAGGTCAAAAGGCTTCAATAGTCTTACGCCATGCTTGTAAGAAACCAAATTTTAACGACCTCATTAAAACAATTATAACAACTAGCACTATTTCCTCTATATCAGAAAACTATCTCCATTTATGTTTTACACAACCATATCATACATATTAAAATTACAGGACTATCCGGAGCCAAACCTCATATCAAAATTACAAAGAATCTACATTAAAAGTGGATATAGGCCTAGTGGGTTATAAAATAGTGGTTTGGATTAAGAGCAAAAAGAAATGGTTGCATGATTATCAAATAGCACATAATACTTATCACTTATCATGTTTCAAGATCATCTCAACATTATTAAATTTATAGAAATTCAACTCTTAATTACGGTACACAAATTTTATAAATTGTAGTCAATATAGTATTACCAAGGTTCGACATGATTGATAAATTTATTTATTCATGCTATCTAGTAGTCTAGATGTTTATTAATATACTCCCATTTAGATTATGTAGTCTTAGAATTTATGGAAATAAATTTGTTTTATAATATTTGCAACTAGTTCATTAACTTCTATATATTAGTTAAAGTATGAAAATATTAACGATAATATATATTTTTTATATTATGTCAATCATAGAAACATTACATCATAAAATTTCAAACATTTTAATGATAGATTTTTCATCCCAAAATATACAAGGCTCTTTCAAAAAATAATTTGCACTAGCTTGTTTGAAGGTATATCAAAAAATTCCAAAGCAAATTTACTTTGCTACTAATCCAAAAGCTTTCACAAACATATAATTTATTTGTGAGGGATTTTTAGTCTTTCTTAGACTTGTCTGAGACTCTTTTGTGTCTTATATAATTCCATAAGAAATTATGACATTAATTTGTGATCGATGGATATAATTTTTAACAAACTTTTAACACCTCAATTGAAATATTAATAAAATATATAATGAAATTGTGTCAGAATGCCGACTTTATGTATCATAATCTGTTGAAAAATTAGGGTAAATAAACACAAGAATCAACTATCACAATAAAGAGCACACGGAGCAATTTGCCCAAGTCCTCGGGAGCAAGGGCGGCGGCTTTCTAATTTCACGAAAAAACAGTATATTCCCTTAGAGTTACAAATATAACATATATATAATTTTAGCGTACAATATGTAATTACAAAATTGATCTTTTAATTACAAATACAACAGTAGATCCCTCTATGCTCGCGAGCTCCACCCCGCTCGCTAGCTCTGTTCCGCTTTAGCATCTGTCCCTTGTCTGGCATATGAGCCATACCTAACATAATCCCTCATAGATTAATGGAATGATCACTCATAATCTTCACTGTTATCATCATCCTTCGCAGCAATATGTTCTTTTCCTAATAAAACTACTAAACATTTGATTAAACTTATAAAAGTTAAAAAGAACGTTTGTTTAATGATTTGAGATTTGTGCCTTCCAAAATCCGAACGTGCTTTATTAATTACTCGATCGTCTTATCTAAACTACGGTCACCTAATTATTCAGTGCACGATGAGCTCCATTCTTTTATATTTTTCTACAGTTTTTTTTATTTTTGGTTGCTTTGGATGCTGAGGCAATGCTGTTAAGATATCATATGCGAACATTATCTTTAATTCTCAAATCTATTGTTTTATTTGACCGTTGGCGGATTCACAAAATATAATACTATCTTCTTATCTACAATTCTTATTTGAGTGCATGTTTATCTCATTATTTTGTTTGTTGGTTTCAATGTTCATATCAAATTGCGCCTCCTAACTAAAGATTATATTGTCTAGTTTTTTCTCATGTCAGCTTGCAGATGATAAACTCCGGCCATGTTAAATGAACGCAATATAATTGATATAGTTGTTGATAAAAATGATAGAATGTTTTCCATCTCATGGCCCAGTCCATATGAACATTAAAATAAAATAAACTATTTCCAACTTTATAAAATGTCCTCTAGAGCAAGCTCGGCATACTGAGCACACACGAAGCCCTTCGATAGGGACGAATAGCCCCCTTTTATATGCTGCAGCAGTTGCCTTGGGTTATCAATCAGATGGGAGATTAACGGTATGGATTACTCCATTGGTTTCCGCAACCGTCGACGGTTGCTAGATGTTTTCAGCCGTCCGATCAAATGCATGGTTGGGATGAGAATCCGTGGACAAAGGCCAAATATCAGTGATGTAGGATTGGGGGGCGTGCTCACGCCATGACCACGCCTCAAGCCTGGTGTGGAAAGGGGCAGGTGCGCTCCTAGTAAAGATTAGAGGCACTGGGACCTTTTCAGAAACTTCATATGAATACAGAAGCTGCATGTGACCCAAAAATGAGGTCAACAATTATACCTGAGAAAACTTTAGTATACCTGTACTCCGGTCTATGTTGATTCTCATACCGAAGAACTTCTTGGTTTAACATAAATTCTTCATATTGAACTCACTTGATAATTGTTCACTTAAGTCTCTGATTTTCTCTATATTTGCCCCTACAATTAGCATGTCATAAACATGTAAAAGAAGTAAGATATAACAATTATTGAAGTATTTCATGAATAAACAATGGTCTGTTTGTACTCATTTTCCAACATGAACCTATCAACCCTACTATTTTAGTGTCTCGAGGCCCGCTTTAAGCCATAGATGCTCTTCTTCAACATGTAGATCAAATTTTCCTTCCTTGGAACCTTGTAACCCTACGATGAACCATGTATAATTCTTCCTTCAGATCATCATATATGAAAGCTATTTGTACATTCAACTACTCCACATGTAGATCTTCCTCTGCTCTAAACTCAGCACAACTCTGATTATTGTCACCTATACCATCGAAGAAACAATCTGTGTAGTTTACTCATTCTTTCTGTTGAAACCAATTCACAACAAACATTACCTTATAGCATCTGCTACCATCTGGCTCCTCTTTCGACAAGTAGAATCACTTGTTGTGTAGTGCTTCTTTTCCATCTGGTAATACATTCAAATCTCATGTTTAATTTGACTCCAAAGGTAATATTTAATCATGCATGGCAATCTCCCACTCATTTTAATCTTCAACTTGAGAAGCCTCCTCAAAGCACTCTGATTCACTACTATCAATTAACAATAAATAGTGTAACGAAGAAAATGCCTATGCACCAATCATATCACCCTCTTGGACCTCCTGACTTTAGTAGCAGGTGACTGAGGAACTTCCCGTGCTCCATCTAGTTGAGTACTTGTTCTTTCTCTTTCCTCTTGATCACCAGTATCTGATATCTCAACATACTTGAACCCTTAAAAAATAATCGATGGAAAAACATGTGTTCTTCTCCTATCATTGTACGCCTCCATTTAATTGAAAATGACATCTCCATTCCTACTAAATTTCTAATTTTGATAGCCCTAAAGCTTATATCCAAACTCATGTAAACTATACTCAAAGAAGGTTTGGTTAATATATTTTGAGTCAAGCTTACGCTTGGACCCTACATTTACATGAACATATGTAGAGCACCTAAGTACTTTTAGATGAGTGGATTTACCTCCTATCACTCCAGAATTCTTTAGATAAGTCATCCTTCAACGGTAACGATGAATCAAAATTAATTAGATAAACATGCGTATTCACTATTTTAGCCTAGAACCATTTTGGCAAGTGACACGCCAAAAGTTAACACGAGGCAAGTTGGCCATACAATACAAGTGCACATGTCAAGCAGTATTGCAGTTAGATAGTACAACGTATCGATCCCATAAAGAAAGTGTAATAATTATTTCAGCAGAAAAATCTATATTTTACGAATCTGGTGAACTTAGGTTGGTGAGTTTACATAAGATTTTTATGTCCTAATCCTAATTAACAGAAGTAGATCTCAGTGCAATAGAAGCAGAAAGAAAAAAAGGGAAAATCTTGAAAGTTCTTCAAGATAGAGGAGGCTCATACTTCTGTGATTCGGGGATCATGGTAATCGTGGCTTCTAAAATATTTTTCAATGTGATTGCTGTCAATCGGAGATATAGAACTCCTTATGCCCAAGTCTAGGTCAAAAGAATTCTAGAATCCATGAAGTTGAGACTTCCTCAATCCACATGACATTCTGGTAAACTGATCTAAACCCCTGGGATGATTACAAAATTCCACTAGAATATGCTATCCTCTCAAAATTATGCAGTTAACCCTTTGTTTACATTATGCAACAGTTAGAGGTTGTAGTTTCACGAAAAATTTTAACATCCTAGTTGGTCATACTAGAAATAAATGAAGTTCAAAGGTTAACCAATAACATTGGTCATGAAAGCATGAGAAAATGAAATCAAAATCACTTGTCAGAAAATTACAATAAAACTACTACCCCTGCATCATAGAGACATGAAGAAAGGATTAACCACGCATTATAGAGAAAGCCACAAACATCGAATCTATGCAGATTTGTGTTGCAAGAAAATAACAAAAGTAAGAACTTAAAATAAAACTTATCCTTTCTACAGGAATAGTACCCTCTCCTGTCATACAATAGAACTCTCTGAAACTTCTCAAGAAATCAAAGGTAAACAATCCTTCTTGAGGTTCCAATCCAAAGGAACAAGAGAAACCTAAGAGGAATCCTTCCTCTATTCAAAACCCTACCTTTCTTACGCCTCCAGCCGCCAACAGATGCCTAAGATCAGCCTTTTGAATTAACTTATAGGTAGAGCTCAGTAAAGGTAATAAATTTCTAGCTAAAATTGATTCTGAGATTTTTCGCGGGCGCGCCGTGATTACGGCATGGGTGCACTTTGATTTTGAAGTAGGTATGTTATGGTCTAAACACGAAAGCGGGTAAAAACGCGTGGTGTAGGCGTGTGAGCTTTATAGAGGGAGTGGGCACGCCGGTAATGGTGCGGGTGTACCGGAGCTTAAAGAGGGTGCGCTGGCCTGTCGACGTGGACACACCAGTCAGAAATCCTTCAATTTGGCCTATTTTCGCTCTTTTTCACTCCAATTTCTCTGTTCTCCTTGTTTCCTGCACATAAGACAAAACATACCGTTCTCAAGTAAAATATGGTGTAAATAGATGAAAGATATAAGAAATTACCCTCTTTAAACATAACATCTTTCAACTCTATCAGCAAGCATGATCCTTGATTTCTATTCATGTGCCCAGTCACTTCATTTGCTATAGCGTCCTTGAAACAATTAACTCGTGTGTGTTCCTTTTTGTAGCGTAGAAATTCCTAAACCTTTGATCACGAAACCCACTCCAATTATCTGATCTTAGACACTTCAACTACAAGTTTTTCTCATTTTCTATCATGATCTTCGACTTCTTAAACACATCAAATACTACATTTTTTTTTGCTTTAAGTAAACGCACACCTTTATTGTGTGATCATTTATAAACATGACAAAATAATGGAATCCCCCAATAGTCTTAACTGGACTAGGACCCCCTACATCAGTATGCATTGACTACAATTTTGTTGACTTTACTATTGGCCCATCTTTAGAGAAAGAAATTTTCTTCTGCTTGTCATACATACAATATTCATAAAAATCCATATTTATCAATTTCTAGCCCTAAATTTTATTTTAGAAACTAGGGAGTTCATAACTTTCTCGCTCATATGACCATACTTACAGTGTTAGATACATGCATTAAATATGGCTCCAACCACATCAACAAAATTTGCAATCAGTGGTAAATAATGCTTTTATTGTTGCGTCGAGTGACTATCATTGTCTCATTGGCCACCTTCCGTGGATCATCTATGAAAGTTGTCACGAATAACCTTAACTTTAAGCTTCCAGACTATTTTATTTGACAACTTAATATCTACATCATAATTTTGTACGATAGTACAAGCCTTGTTTTCTCTCAATAAAATCTTTCCTAAATTACTCTGATTGTAGTTTTTGAATACCTCTTTGTTGGAACATGCGTAAAAAGCGACATCTAAATCTAATATCCAAGATTTAGTACTAATTATGGATAAAAACAGTGAGGCACCTTGAATTTTATAGGTGGAGACATTTATAGAGAGAATCTTTTTTTGTTCTCCACCACCAACCTTCTTAATAGTCTTACAATTCTTCTTAAAATGTCTCTTCTTTCCATAGTTTTAGCATTTTCATTTGTTATTTCCTCTATTTTACCTAGAGTTTCCTCTCTTGAAGTTTAATCTATATTTGTATGTATTTATGTCCAAATTTCTTCTCTTGTTTTCAGCATTCAATGTAGAATATAAAGATTCATCATTCACCATCTTTCTACGAACTTCTTCATGCTACACTAATCCCACGATGTCATCCAAGTTCAACTTCATATTCCTTGAAGAAATA
The DNA here is from genome assembly GCF_001263595.1 of Phalaenopsis equestris. Taxonomy (NCBI): domain Eukaryota; kingdom Viridiplantae; phylum Streptophyta; class Magnoliopsida; order Asparagales; family Orchidaceae; genus Phalaenopsis; species Phalaenopsis equestris. Next base: position 72,282 of record NW_018164896.1, read on the forward strand.
CTCACCATCGTGACTAAGCCATCTTAGTTGTTTGACAATGAAAATATAATTAATTGTGTATCGGCCCTATCATAAAATTTGATTCTCACATAACACCACAGGTTCGTTACAGTGTTAAAATTATTCAAATGTTATGTCACCAAACTATCTTCCATAATTTTCATGTTGAATAACTTTTCTTCATGAAAAAATCTTATTTAAAGCAGAAGGTTTTTTATAGATATTAGTCAATGCCTCCATGAGATCCCCCATAGTTTTCTCATTCATTATATTGAATGCAACATACAAGAAAAGTGACAAACAAACCAAATCCAAGGCTATTCGATCTAGCACTTCCCATTCCTCCATAATCATAAACTCAAGCTTCTTGGTGAATCCTTGAAATGGTAGATATACTTTTTTGATACATCAAATCCTCCACTTGAAATCTCCGAAACATGAAGTTTGATCCATTAAATTTCTCCACTTTAGACCTCACTTTGTCGGTCATTACTCTCACTCAAAGTCAAAGAACCCCTCTCTTTGAAGCCATGTTGGGACAAAAAATCAAGACAACTTGGGTTTGATCAAATCGAAATCTAAACCACACCTTAGTATATAATTTCACAAATTCAAACAATTTAGAACAAAAATTTAAACAGAAGCACAACAATAATTTCAGAAAATAACACCAACATTTAACATGGAAAAACCCAATAACAAGAAAAAACTATAGAGCCACACCCAAAAAAAAATACGTAAAAAAGCTAAAAAAAATACAGAAATATTCACTCAGGCATTCTCTCTAAAATCAATAGAATTTACGGAACTTTGCCAAAATCTTCCTCTCAATCTCCCAAGAGAAAGCTCTCGCTTTGAAATCCACTTCTCAAACTCCACCGCTCCACACCAAAGCCTTTGAAAGAATACACCACACATCATAACTTTAATTCGTTCCTCAAACAGAGGAATTAAGAACTAATTCGCTAAGAGGTAACCATCATCAACATGGTCCGTCGCACGACGTAATTTTTTTGTGCACTCGAGATGAAATGACCCAACCATAAATGTGGTTATGTCATTGTTCGGCATAGGTACGCCATCCGACATAGTTACACCCATTTCAGGTGTGGTTATACCAAACTGAAGATGCACGGGGTCTTTGCTTCGTGCTTCTTGCAGTTGTGGGAGCTTCTAGGCTGCACAAATCCAACATACTTTGCAATGGATGAGTTTCATGTAGGCTTGAATCTTTTACCATGGGTGAGTATCAATTAAGTTTAAACTCATTGAGCTAAGTGAGTGCCAACATAACAAGTTTCAAAGTTTCGATCCATCACATTTGACGACTACCTTCTAAACTTATTGAATCTTCTAAGCTAGATGAGTGCTCTTTGAGTCTTAGATGATTTAATTGAGAGCTAGGATGAGTGACTAATGGGACATTAAGCAGGGTTAGTTTTTTATTTTATTAATAAGAATAGCTAATTAGTTAATTAGTACTATTGAGATTCTAGTTCTTCTATAAATTGACTCCATTTGAAGAAATATGAGAATGAAATGAAAAATATGGTAGTTCTCTCTTCATTTTATTTCATCATTTTTTTTCTTATGGTCTCACTAATACTAATTAACTACTTAACTCTTATTAATGAAATACAAAACCTAACTATGCCTAAAATTCTGTCAGTGACCTTACAGAACTTTGTGCAACAGATAATTTAGTCCGTCTTTTCCTTGGTTCTTAATGAGTTTATTAAGTCTTCTGAGCTTTACCACGAGCTTGCATACCAAGGTATAAAGTTGCAAAATTTTTCTACTGATTAAAATTGTATATATAGCCACCCAAAACTACTGCTAAAATAATTTTTTGTTAGTAATTTTTGGTTCAAAAGTAATTTAAAGCTCAATATGCTGTATCACTTTATGGAAGACGCAAATTTTATAACCGGTCTCCTAATTTAATTATAGAGTAATGCTTCTCGCAATTATCAAATCAGCACAAAAGCTCGAGAAATGTATTATTTAAAGACAGATTAATTTTAATATAAGAAAATGGAGGGCCAACCTCCCATATGCGCACTTATAGTAATGATGCTAAAAATATATCAACGTAGTTGAGTGAAATTAGTATCATTTTGTGTGAAAGAATAAACGGCATAGACGTTGGAGCAGGTTGTTCTCATATCAACCATTTGATACACATATTTATTTGGGTGGGCCCACTCATACGTTTGAACTAAAAAATAAAGTTTGATCATGAATGCACTCCCACTTACACCAAACTAAAAAAGAAAGTTTGATCATGAATGCACTCCCACTTACACCAACTACGAAATTATAGCATTGCTATGTGTCATGAACAAGTCACGTACACTTGGGGCGAAACCCATATTTTTTTAAGGCGTTCAAAATCATCAGATGTCTTTATTTTTGTAAGTAATCGCCAAAAAATTTATATTTGAGTGGGTATAGAAAGACCTCAAATTTTAAGAGGGCATAACCAGATTCCGCCCCTACGTACACTTAGGATCACAAGTTTGGTGAGCCATGACTGAAGAAAGGGAAAAATATCACTCACACAATCCAAATTTTGCTGATGTACTTAAAGCCATTGCTAGAGCATTATAATGTCTGAACCATTTTGTATTTGGGTCTCATAAGCTTAGAAAAATTGCAAATTTAGATCCATGGAAAGCAGCACATGTGGAAGGATATATCTTGACAGATCTTTCCATGAAGCCTCCACCATTAAAGGACCGTGTTAAAGATTCTCGAAGCACCATTTCCTCTTCATCTTCCTATCTTTTCCGTATGCAGCTCAAAGGATAAGATTCAAGGGAATCAAACAAAATTAAAACACCGGAGAAAAGAGTATCCAAGGCGCTTACCATTTTTCTTCTATTGTCGATCATGTGGATGCCTTCTCTCTCTAGATTTCGAAGTCTCTATCTAACGGAATATTTTTATTAATTTAAACAATATTTGTTAGCATACAGATTAAATAAGGCAGAAGGTTCTCAGCAATAGAAAAAACAAAGGTCGAAGTACTTGATCTGCTTTTTTTTTTGTCTTCTGTTCGAGTTAATGCAATTACGCATTACACGAAGTACTGAATGTTTTAATTAATTTACTGTACTGTAAAATTGAATTTTTGCACCCTGCAATTAATAAATTAACAGCCCCATAGTTATTTTATTGTGTGTTGCTAAAATTTGACCGTCCCCTTCATGCTAATGTTGAGGATAAAATATTATATATTTTATAGCTGATTACGGTGAATGAACATGACACGTCATATAAGTAGTATTATGGTGATGTCGATATTTCATCTATTCTTGTCGGCACACATTTAGAGAATGTAATATTTTCTTTATATTGAGGGAAAGGATGTAAATCTGTTGGCAACAGACGATAAAATATTGTGTCCGAAATTTAGATGTAAGTTACGCTCAAATAACGGACGTGATATATTGAAAATAAAATAGCTAGTTAACTCCTGCTCTACCAGGTGTATCGCATTCGGTGTCCAGAAACAACTTGCGTCTAGAATCCCAACACCTTTTTTTTTCAGGATACATAGAGCCACAGTGAAAGAGTTGATATTAATAGGGAATTTCATATCGCTGTGTTTTTGTTTTCGACTTCGATTGAAAGAAAATGACGAGTTAACTGCCGCTTTCATTGTGATTTGTATAATAATAATAATATATATTTTTTTCTATTACTGTTCTGGATTCATTTTTTCATGTTCTACGTGTCTTACCCTTCCAAAGTACTCGTTTTTGGGTGGGGCAGTTGGAGCACGCCGGATGACGTAACCTAGTGTCATTTCGCATGCGTAGGATTGCAAAAAAATTAAAATATTAGTTTCTGCAGCAGCGATTCAGTATCTCTGTTGTTGGTTGTAACAAATTAGAGATGGCATGATTCTCCTAGGGTTTTCTCAAATCTCATCAATTAGATAGAGCAAAGAAGTTTAGGTGTTTAGACATGTAGATACGTAAGAATTTAGTGGTATGTAAGTAAATCTTCTTTGATTCATCTGTAATTGAAAGTCGATGCTTGGATGGAGCGCATTGTTATAGCACAAGGGTAGTGGAATAAAAGTTATGTGAACATGGGAGGCTCGTGGTACTTAGATGTTGAGCCTTTGGCATATTTCAAATTTTAATGATGGAGCCTAACGTGGCTCCACAAACTTTATTTTTATTTGATTTAGGCCCCTTTTGGAACAGCTTAAAATAGTGGGCGGCATTTTTGAAAACGCCGCTTACTGTTTGAATAACACGTTTACACTGCGTGCTGGAAATCGCGAATTTTATTTTACGAATAACGCTGCCCGCGGGATCATACCGGCGGTCGGCGTTTCCTCCTCGCGTTTTCTCCTGAATTACTCCGCTACCCTCGCGATCGAGCTCCTGCCCTTGCGCCTCTCGGATTCGGCATTTCTTCCTCCTTCGTTCGCGATCGAGCTCGCAGACCCGCTCCCTGCTTCGTTCGCGATCTAAGCTGCTACTCGCCTCTCGATTAGATTCCCTTTCAGTTTTGTCTCCGTTCGGATCAGTTCTCTCCAGGGAAGGAAAGAATTGTAGCCCTTTCCTTCCTCCTCTCGATTCGCTATTCCAGTGCTCCCAAGGACTGTTGAGTCTCTGGCTGGTTCAAGGGGCCCGAAAACGATTCTGCTGCCGCCGAGAAGATTTTTGATACTAACAGAGTTCTCCTATGATCTCAATAAGAGCAATGCACAGACCTTTCCCATCTCTACTGCTGATTCAAGCATCATCAACATGGTCAGGCTCTTCACCTCCAACCATGGCAGCCCGAGCCCCACCTGCATTTATCGACTCTTGCAGACCTTTCCCATCTCTACTGCTGATTCAAGCATCATCAACATGGTCAGGCTCTTCACCTCCAACCATGGCAGCTCGAGCCACACCTGCATTTATCGACTCTGGGTGCACGGCTTCGAGCCCAGCTCTCCGCTAGCTACTACGACGGAGCAACCTTGAGCGAGAGAAAACCACTAAGAGAGTGGTACTGTGCACTTTCTTTATTTTGTTTTTTTATATAGTTTGATCAGATATGTTTAGGTTTCTGGTTGTAGAATCCCCAATTATCTTATTAATACACTTCTTTAGTTAAAGGTTTAGGAGGTGACATATTGGAATTGATGTTTGTATGTTTTAGCTGACACATTTTTTCCCTTGCTATTTTTTGCTGGCTTTTTTGACCATAACATCAGGCTTAATGAATGTCATTCAGGTTTAAGTATTGGTTGTGGATGTAATTGATTTTCTCATGTTTATAATTCACAATCATGAAAAATAATTTGGATAATTACATACAAACCACCCGAAACATTGATATTTACGGATTAATCACCCAAGTGATTTTTTTGAACTGTATGCAGATGTATTTATACGTGTCACGATCAAATCATTGAGAGTTTGATAAAAATGAAAAATACGGGTTGGGGTTTTACCACGAGTTTTGTATATGTCGTTGTGTTTATTTGATGTAATCAGAACTTTTTTGAGCTATATAAATATTATTAAACTTTTTTGCATTTTCATTCCTTGACATTTGAGAAAATAGCATTCTGCTACACAAATTATTCATTGAACTAAAAAAAATTTCAAATAAGCTGTTTACAAGACGCACAAACCAAACAACCAGACAGCTTATCTGAATCAACTGGTCATCAACAGATTATCAGGATAAACTGCTTATCAGCAGAAGCTGAATAAACTACAGCTGCCCCAAACAGACCCTTAGTGTGCCGACCAAGTTTTAGAAGTTGGGTAATTTATATACGATTTGGTATATATTATATTTGAATTACTTGCGCATTAATAATTTGTGCTTCTTGAGTTTCTAAAATTTAGCCGAATTTTGAATGCCTTGATGAATGGTGATATGAATTTATTTTTTCTTTTTCTGTAAAGATGGCAATGGTGAGGGCTTTCAAGGCAATAGACAAATACATTTAGTGCAAGTGCAATGCCAATTTTTAAAATTTTATTCTAAATAATGAAATTTAAAATTCAATAAAAAGTAAATATAATTTTCGCTCACTCTCATCGCAGCTTCACTACCAACAAGTAAGAGACTTGGAGGGGGGGGGGGGGG
>NW_018164896.1:78414-97846 GCF_001263595.1 Phalaenopsis equestris
GGGGGGGGCACCCTAACCAACTGGCTGGCTACATTGTTGGATGGACTCAATAATGAAGTGCTAGTAGAGACCGGGTGGCCACCCCAGCCGACTGGTTGGTCACATCGTCGGATAAACTCAACAATGAATAAGTGTCAAGACATACGTAAATGTGTCAATGAAGATAACCAGTGACAAAATTAATTGGTAACTCCCGAGGACAATAATAACTTGTAACGCTCAAAGATAATAATAGCCCGTAATTTTTAGGAGTATAATAAATTATAACTCTCAGAGATAATAATAACTTGTAACTCCGGGGGCGGTAGTGTAATTTTCTAGATACCTCCTATGATATATAGATAGGATGATCTTTTTCATGTGAAGGAGAGGAGGCAATTTGGGTTTTCTAGTCAGTTATGCATTACTCTTTTCTTTTCTTGTAACAACTTGTTTTAATATATAAAATGGGTCTGGGAGTCAGGGAAACTCCCCCACTTTGCCCCGGTGGGGGCATTCACTGTGCCACTTCTACCTTCTCTCTCTCTCTCTCTCTGCCTCCTTCTCGGTCCCTACGCTCTATGCCTTGGGAATGGTCTATAGGACAAATTTGGATTCAACAAATTTAATTTGGGCAAATTCTTAGATTTCTAAAAGAAAATGCGGGTATAAATCCTCTATCATTGTGAGACTCAATTTAGGGTGCACAACCCTTGGAAAAGGATTTGGTGCTCTCGTTCGTCAGATACAATATTTATCTTAATATATACAGATACAAACGTAAGCCTATTACATATATAAGTTGGGCACAAGATTAACTAAACTAATATCAGTGTGCAATTCATTATATTTGCATATTTATGTTAAAATTGATATCTAAATTTTATAGAAAATAATCTAGATGTGGTGAGCCGTTGGGCCAGTTGAGAGGACTTGTTTTCCTTCAACTTCACGACCCACGTCCGAGTACACTAATCCCCGCTTATCTAGCTAGTTACCTCTAAAAATAATCATTCATAAAAACCACAAGGATAAACATTAGGAGCCAATTAAACTTCCAAAATTAAAATTTACCACGGGTTTATTGCTGAATTTTTTGCAATGATTAAAATTGCCATAAATGAGGTTGGCATGGAACTTGAACTAACGCTCCTAATAATAGTTGCGACGATTATGACTGCTATAAATCCTTAGACTTATAAAATTATCGTCGTCATAAAAATTTTAAACGCATTTATTAAATATTCTTATTACAGTTGTAAGATAATTATTTTATTCAACCGAGCAAAATAATAGCTCAAAAAACAATACTTTTTACACTAAAAAATTAACAAGTTTTAAATGCATGTGCTGACTTCCTATTTTGCATATAAGATGAGTTAGAAGACAATATTATATCTTTATGACGTAGAATTTGTAGGTGAGGGCAAAGAGCAAATTTAAAGGAAAGAAAAATCATTTCCCTTGAAGAAATACAATGAATATCAATATGATCCATATTTCCACAAAGCCCCTTACATTTTTCTCAAATATCCTTGTGATTTTCTACTCAGTGGGAGCAGGGCTAAACGACTGTTAGGGGCCTCTCGCTTAAAAATTTCATTTAAGGAAATTTTTAACTATAAATGCAAATTTATTAGAAAATATTCTGATCCACAGCGGCCGCCGGTGTTGTGCTTTTAAGTTTTATCCTCCTTTAAAAAAAACTTAAAGTGCAAAGAATAATTTTGGGATGAAAATGTGCTTAGTGCCTAATCAGTCCAAGACAATTTATTACTAAGTTTTATCCTCCTTTTAAAAAAATTAAAGTGCAAAGAGTCCAAGACAATTTATTACAGTCCAAGACAATTTATTACTAAGTTTTATCCTCCTTTAAAAAAAATTAAAGTGCAAAGATTAATTTTGGGATGAAAATGTGCTTAGTGCCTAATCAGTCCAAGACAATTTATTACCATATTTAATTCTATGAAGCCGAGAATCCACACATACACTGTTCATGCCAAGATTAACGTGGTATCATAACAACTGGCACTGTTACATTATCAAGCTTTTACACAATAAACAATTCGTAATTTTATTTACTTATCATTTGTAATAAGAAACTTTGAGATTCATTGAATTATTTCAAACTAATATACTCAGGCATTCGAGCACAAAGCTAAATAGATTGCCATATGAGATTCAAGTTTTGCAGCATAGAGATACCTGTTCAAAAAAATGGGATAATGTCAAAAATCATTGAGAAGTGTTATTTGATTTGTAAAAAACAAAACAGAAAGGGGGAATTTTGGGAGGATTTTTTTAATCAAAATCAACATAATAGGGCAACTTAAAATATGAAAGTACATTACTATTAGCTTAATTCTATCAAATCCAAATAACATCTTTATACGAACAAACAAATTGCGTGGTGCATCAATAATATAAACACTATGGTGATCTATATATTAATCCACAAACCTAGAATTGCGCATTAGCAGTATTATAGTTTAATAAAAGCATCTACAGATTTGAATTAAAGATCTTATAAATAAGGCATGAATCATAAATCTTCACACCTCTAAGGGTAGTAAAATCACATCGTGCACAAACAAATCAAGTTTATTGCCAGCAATTTACTTGCCACAATTTTTTGGTCTGTCTCCTTAGAATATAAAAGCTCAAAATTCCAAGCAGGAAAAACAACATTAAATAGTGAAACATTTGATCAAAGAAAATTATTATTTTTTTTGCAAAATTATATATTTATTGAGCATATTTTGTAATTTATTATTTCTTATTCTTAGAAAAAGTAGCTTTGATACAAAGAGAATGAAAAGATCCAAAATAAATGTGAATTTGTTTTGAGTTTGCTTTCGCTCTCCTTGCTAATTTCTCAATTATGGCTGCCATTTAGGCATTTTTCTCAAGCCTACTGTCCCGGTTCATCTTTTGCATTTCCCCAATTCCAAGGCTATCCCTCTACAAAAACCCGTTTTAATCTTTCCTTTCTATGGAACAGTATCCGCCTCTACTCTTCTCCTTCTGCCTCTGCACTTCAGTACTGAGCAAAGGCTGCTACTTTTGGTTTACTATGCTGTAAAGACGCCTACTTGCAGAAGGAGAAAGTGGAGCACGAAGGAGAGTACTGCCTCCTGTTTCTTCTCTTGAAATTTCCGTATTTTCTATTAGCGATGGGCATAAGCTATGAATATGCATCTTCAATCCTCCTATGTGCTGAGGAAAACAGCAGCATCTTGGGCTTAGATGAGGAGGAAGAAGAGATTGAGAGACATTGGTCCGATTTGTCTCTTCAGCAAAAAAGCTGCGACCTTTATGGGAGTTTCTTCATGGCCTTTCCCCTGGAATCAAATGAGTATTTGTGCTTGTTGATGGAGAGAGAGGCAGAGCATATGCCAAGGCAAGACTACGCCGAGAGATTGACGAGTGGCGGTTTGGATATCATCAGAACACATGCCATTGATTGGATTCTAAAGGTAAGGCATTCTGCTATCTCCTTAGATTAATTAAGTTTTCATTTGATTCTTCGTTTGATGATTTTCATGTTTCCAAGGAGTTTTAGATCAATATTAGAGTATTAGATCTTTCACTGTTATTGAGTGTCGCTCGTTTTTTTTTTTTGTTTTAGTGGTTGGTTAATCTGGTTTGCTGTCGATCCGCTTCTTTGTTGATCTGTAATTATATTAGTATTGGTCTCTTGATTTGGTGGCAATAGTTTTAGCCTGTTTTGCTCTGGGAACAATGGAGTTCACCCGCTTGTCCATACCGTCATTTTTTTTTCCAGTACATGTAGTTGAATACAGGAGAAATTTTCTTTTCCCGGCAGATTTAATTTGTGGGTTTTTATATAATATTGACAGGTTCATGCCTATTACAATTTTGGACATTTGAGTGCTTACCTTTCTGTAAATTATCTGGATAGATTCCTGTCATTCTATGAGCTCCCTGTAAGTCTTTCAGTGTTTTGAAAAGCTGTCTTCAATCATTGCATATGCTCTATCTTAACAATGGTATTTACCCGTAGAAAGGAAAAACTTGGATAACTCAATTATTATCAGTCTCATGCTTGTCTTTGGCTGCCAAAATGGAGGAGGAGGTGGTCCCTCTATTGCTTGATCTGCAGGTAGCGAACGAAATATTGCAATTTGGAGCTCATTAATTTACTCCATGTTTCCATGACATGAACTTTTTTGTGGATTGATAGGTGGTGGAGGCCAAGTTTGTTTTTGAGGCTAAGACTATACAGAGAATGGAACTTCTTCTGTTAAGCACCCTGAAATGGAGGATGCAGGCTGTGACACCTTTCTCCTTTATGGAATGCTTCTTTCGAAAGCTGAATGGTGGTAATTTGCCGTCCAGTCAATCAATCTCTCGAGCAGTGGAGCTCATCCTTAAAACCATCAGAGGTATATCTTGCATTTATAATATTCTTCGTTTAAATCTCTGAATTAAAATTTATCCTTCTTAATTTATGCAGGGATTGCCTTCCTATCATTCAAGCCATCGGAAATTGCTGCAGCCACCACACTATCGGTGAAGGGTGAAGCCAGTGCTCTAGAAGTTAAAGAGGCCATCACTCATTTCAGCGAAATAGATAAGGTAAAAAATAGTTTCATATGATATCATACTACCACCTTCTTCAGACTACATTGAACAGCAAGAAGAACACTGTGGTTGCAGATGAGAGTGTTAAGATGTTATGAAGCGATGCAGGAGGAGATAATGATGACTTGTGCAGAATATACAGATAATAAGAATTGGATTCCACCGGTTACATATATGCCACAAAGCCCAAATGGCGTTCTGGATGCTGCATGCTTGAGCTACAAGAGTGATGAAATGATTTCTGGGTCACGGCCAAGTTCTCACCACTTCCCCACAGCAGAGAAAAGAAGAAAAATTAGCAGGGCTTCTATTTCATGAAGGGGAGGAAGTTCCCCTTTCTGTTTCTATATTCATAACAGAAATGATGACAGAAATGATGAAAAAAATGGAAGGGAAAGAATTATGGAGGTGGAGATCTGTTGCCCATGATTTGCAACTTGAAGGGGTTGCACACACCTGCAGTTAAGCAGGCATATTTTGACTAATAGGAAGGGAAGACAATAGAACGCTTAAGTGGATCAATTAAAGTGAAAGTGGATTAGAGCAAATTAGTTCACATAAATAAAATTGAGTTTAATTTTGTTTTTTGTGCGTATTTGCTTAGGGAGCAAAGATTTTATTTATTAGAAAATGAAAATGAGAAGAGAGAGGCCGATGTGGGTGTGCTAGGGAGATGGTATTGTTCTATTGTAATGAGTATTTGTTGTTGCTGTTTTCGATATTCTGTATAAAGTCTTAATGAAAATTTTTCCATAGAACTAAAGGAGCGCAGCTATAGCACAGAGAAAAACTTCCTTCGTCACAGAAATAGAGTAATTATTCCTTTTAGATTACCATATGTTTGATCATCTTTGTAGTAATATTGGTGCCTGTTATCCCATGGTGATTTCTAGTAGAAATTCGGTTGAATTCCTAAAATGAAAAGTTTTTTGGATTCTTTCTTGTAATTTTTGAATTAATTTTGTAATGTAGATGGAAATTTATATTTTTAATACATTCATGAATGATTTTCTATATTTATATACAATTGTTTCTGAAAATGTAGAAATCTTTATTTGAAGAAACTTAAATTGTTTTAGTTGTTTATTTGACAATAAGGCTCAATCTTCAGTAGAAATTTATTCAGTCTCAGATAAATTTCTATGCTAGAAGGGATCTAAATGTGCAGTAAATTATGTAACAGAATATTTGGTTCTGCTCTTCTGTCATGATTAAACAAAAGAGAAAACTAAATTAGTTTTTAAAATAACTATGATTTTATTACCTTAGCAGTAAATTTGTTCTGTTTGTTCCCCAAAAAAAAGTAATTTGTTGTCTGTCAACCTAGTTTGACTGCTTGTCTGCTTATTAGATAAAACTTGAAAGTTTGTTCTCTGTGGTACTAAAGAAGGAACCAAGGGCAGCAGTGAGCAAAAATGAAAGCTTCTTAATGAGATGGTGGGGTGTGAGTGTTGTGGTGTTAGAAGTTTAGTATCGTTGGCTTCATAAACTTCATTTCTGGCAACAAAACACTTATTTCTATTTGTATAAAGTTCTGTCTATCGTAAATTGGCATTAGTCAAAGTATGTTCTCTTAAATTTGCCTCTTTTGCATGAATAAAAACGCATAAGAGGGCTTACAATAAAATATATTTTTTCTTAGGAATGTGTTAGTTGGCACTAAAGGCCCATTCGGCGCAGCTGCAGTTGCGCTGCAGGAAGCTGCTGCGGCGAAGCTGACTGCATGTTTGTTGCAGCCGCGTGAAAACAGTTGTGGGACAGCTGTTTCTGAAAAAATGACCATTATGCCCACATTTAGTAAAACTGTTTAAAACAGAATCATGACAACCACATATTTGATATTTCAGAAGCAGAAATGCATTTAAAAATAGAACAAAAGTTCAGGTATACAATTCATTTAATAGTGAGTACCGAAAGTGCTAAAGAAAAAGAAAAAACTAAAAAAATTACAAGTAAAATAATGATAATATTATTTTTAACAAGAAAACGATATATGTCTCGTCGTAAACTGTCCTCCAATTATGCTATCAATTCGTGATCAGTTTCGGCAGTGGAATCAACCTGACTGTCAGTCAATCGGAAGAAGTCACACTTTTCTGTGAGGCTCCGCGACCATCTGTAAAATAATGGCAGAGAATTCTCTTTTGTTCAATGCCATCTTCTTGGCTCAAAAGGCAAATGCCATATTCATGTTAAAACTTCGCGGCATATGAAATAATACACCATGCGGTTGCCGTTTTCTTGGCTCAGAAGGCAAATGCCTTGCTTATTTGTCAATCAATTTTTTTAAAAAAATTTATTGAAGCAATCTATTTTCTTTGGAGAAATCGAAACAAGTATCATCCACGCTCGCATACTCCAGGTCATCATGCGTGAGTCAAAATACCATTCATTAGTGTTTGTTTTGCTAAAGATATATTTTCATTTACATAAAACCATTCATCCATTCATAAATTAGGAGGAAATGCATGCTCCAGAATCCAAATATAAATGTCCAGGCCACAACAGCAACCCAACGATACCACATTCATATAGAACATAGAGAGTATCTATGTGTATCAATAAAACCACCAAAACCAAACACGTATATAATATAAGATTAAACAAGTATATAATATAGATTACACATTTTACACAGCCAATAATCAACATCCAACAAAAGCAAGCCCAAAGAATAATTCACCAAAAATAATAAATAATAGGACATCTAATCCAATAGCTTCAGCAGTCCTAAAACAAAACATGGAGATATAATTGGGATAAAACAGCAATGTAGATAACATTAAGCCTTTTGGGAGCTAACACAGTATTAATTAGGTAGCAAAGCAGGAATTTTTATTTAAAGAAATCTGTTCATTACATGCATACCACCCAGTTCCTATGTATTTACATATCAAACACATACACTTTGCTTTTAACATTTATAACACCAAAAATTTTCATATTACATCAAAAATACCACTTTTTCAACTTCTCAAAAGTGAATACAGCTTCTCGTGCATATGTAAGGTGGAAAATATGTAAAAAATGAAATATAGGTGTGTTAGATATGTAAATAGATAAGGATTGAGTGGTTTCTATTTAAATCTTCCTATTTTTTTATCAGCAAACAGTCAGCTTTATATTTCTGCTTTGCCTTTTGTGGGAAGTCCAGTAGATGGAACATTTTATAACAAATGGGGAGAAATATATTTTATCAGCTAATTTTCTTCTAAGTATAGTTCCATAAGAAAAAAAGAGCAAAAGAAACATCTTTTGAGTTATGGAACATTTAAGACTTTGAAAAGAATAGCCAAAACAAAAATGAGGGAATGAAATTGGGAAGGTTGAAGAAAAGCCCAGATTAACTAAAAGAACGACAATAAAATAGTCTTTAGCTCCAACTTCTGTAGCCTATATGGTAGAGACAAAGCGTCAAACTATAATAAATAACTTGTATGTTTTTATGAAAGGTTCTTTGTAGAAAGAGACCATAAAAAGCTAAATTTATTCCATTATGCAGAATCACACATGGGAACAAATATAACTCCCTCAAGGGCTAAAATTATATCATTAAGCAACAGTTTTAACTTGAATCCTTCCAAACAGGATCTGACACTATCAATTTCCTTCGCGAAGAGTGCAACATCAATTAAGCCTGAACACCATAACACTTAAAAAATTGCCCTCAAATAAAACGAAACAACAATCGAGCTTCATAGGAAGCTGAAGGAAATACAATACTGCCGAATTACTTACCCTAAACCGTCATTATTCTTAATTTTCTCTTAAAATTACCTCCAGGAGACTATGGATTCTCTACCCATATTATTGATCACGACTTTAAAGAGGCAGTGAAGGAGGGAAAGCCCCGTGCTTCCAGCGACGGTGGAGGAAATGGGAGTGAAGGGGGCTTGATGCTTCGAAGGGGATCGTCGATTCGCGACGCGTTCGAGAGCAGGGGGGCTTCACGAGTTGAGACGCTGGAACCTCCTTCAGCGAGCTAGGGTAGCGAAGGTATCGCGGGTCAAAGATTGGACTTTCTGGATCGGTAACGCAGGCCGAAGGGTCGATCCCGCGGCCCGCGAACGCTTAATTTAAATGTCGATACTGTTTGGGGCCGCGCCTAACGGACCCTACATCCTTTTAAAGTGTAGATCTTAAAATCAATCGTTACTAACACAACACTTACAAAATGAAGAGATTTTTTTTTTCAAGGAAAGGCAAAATTAAGAGTTTGTTCGGGTAGCTGTGTCGATTTGAAGAAGTAAGTTATGAAGCTGTAATTAAAAAAATTGTGATGACAAATCCAATATATATATATATATATATATATATTGAAAAAATAACAGTTTTCTAGCAGCTACCACAAGTGTAGTCAAGTTTGGTGATAAATCACAACCTTCAGCTATTGCATTTTGAAAAAGTAGGCAGAACCCAATTTTTCCAAACAGGAAAAACTATCATGCGACAACGCACTGCCCCTCCACACAAACACACCCTAAAATCATAACAAAACATATTAAAAGTATATTTCATTGAATCCCAAATTGTTCTTTGGATCAGACCCAAAGAAAAGAGCTTCGGTTGGATGAGAGGTATAAAAGAAAGTAGGAGGATGAAAAAATAAATGTCTTTTTGGAGCAGCTGCAACTGTTTGAAGAAGCAGCTGAAACTGTTATAAAAAAAGTTACTTTTCAAAAAATAGTGGTAGATATTATAAATATATTTTATTTTTAAAAAGTCGGATCGTGGTTTTCTGGTAGTTACCACATTTTAACAGTTTAGGTTGAAAAAACAATATTCTACCACAAAAATTTCTAAAAAAATAGCAGGAAAGTTATTCCCCAGACAGAATTGTGATGACGGTTTGAAAACGTAAAGCAAACAGAAAAATGTCCAAAACAGACCCTAAGTCACAAATAACACTAATTCTCTGGGAATATATGCAGTAGTCATTTTCATAAAAATGACCCTCCTATTTATAAGTCATAAAATAGGTCCAATAAATTACATAATTATCCCTCATTTGATCGGAACGTTATTATTCTATGTGTCATTACACTTACATATTTATAACTAAATCATACATATCTTAACCTTGCAACCGCTACTGGCGTCTTTTCATATATATTTATATATATATAACTTCCCTAGGCACCGTTTCATATTTGTAACTGATTGGCTCGGTCATGTGATGTTCGTTCGGTGGACAGAAATGTCATCTGATAGACTGAACTATCTTCGGTCGACTTTTTCTGAGAAAATCCATTGTGTAGACTCAATGTCCTTTAGAAAGATTATTCCATAATGCAGAGGGCGCATTACCATAATCTGACATGCTGCTTACCTTCGGTCTATAAATCTATATAGAATATGTTCTCACCATATAATTGTTAACCCGGAGAATGCCATTATGTTTATTAAGTTGTTATAAGTGTAGATGTGTGACACTCTTTGGTTCGGTCATACCAATATTTGGTCGGCTTCGAATTCGACTGATTGGCATGATAATAGATTGCTCGATCTTCGAGATTCGTGCGGTCATATTTCTAATGTACGCATTTATTCAACCAATTATTTTAAAAGTGAAATTACAATTACAGTTCACGAAAAATAGGACATAATTTTCTTACAGATTATTATTTAAAGTGCAGAACAGCCCGTAGATGGATGATGGATCAATGACATTTCCATTAATAATGCATTGGCCTTGACAAACATTCACTTAGCAATAATTAATTAAAAATTAATTCACATTATAAGGCGGGGAAACTACGTTGAAATAAGTTGATTCTCAAAGCCAACTCAACTTTCACGCTGACAAAACCAATGATCACCATTCTTCAACTCTTAATTCACACGCTGTTGGTGACTCTCCCTCTCCCTCTCCCTCTCTCAATCAAATCATATAATAATTGACTATGTGAAACAAAAAAGTAGAAAATTATTGAATGAGGAGAAACATGCAAATAAATAATACAGCAGAACCTATCTCCACAAAAGAAACTCCAAACTACAGAATTTTCACCGCTAGGATCTTTGACTGCTAAAAAGAGCAAACAAATTCACCAATCATCTATAGTGAAAGCCGAAGTCACATATCATTTTAAGTTTGCATGCGCACAAGTCTGGCCAAACTATCCGAGAACCATGAGTACAGCCAACCCTCCATCCTCCTTAGTTCATCATCAAGTCCACCATCCAAGCCATTTAGCAGAAAATATAAATTTATATTTCTTCAATTTTTTGTTTACTCCAACCACAGCTGGTACAGCACAAGGTTTCTCACACCTTGAAGTAGTAAGGAGCATCTGTAACTGGACCACTAAACCTACCCTGACTGATGGATTGTCCTATTGCCGCAAAAGACAGAAGTTGATAGCTGGAGAACAGATGAGATCCTTAAGACTCTGCATTAAAAAATGGGTGATTCAGGGGCAGATGTAGTCGGAAGAAGAGAAAGTAGATCTAATAATTGGGCTGCAGTGAAAAAGAAAATGCCAGTTTGACTTCGTATAGATCATTGGAAGCAAATGGAAAGCAGGTAAGCAAAATTAAAAATTAATAAATGGGTGTACTATTTTTCTCCAGTACTTTTCATAAAAAAATATTTCAATCTATGTCTTGAGAAAATAATGACAGTACATGCACAGATTTATAAATTAATTTGTAAATTGGTTGATTCATAGAGCAATATTACTAAAGTTTGATTTCATATAATACAAACAAAAGGAAGCATTAGTTTCAATCCATACGTACGTATTTATATCTTTTAGTAATTTTATTGTGGTTCGAGGGAGGAAGCGTAGGAACTAGAATTGGATTGTTTGATCCCAGCCATGAAAGTGTACTCGTGATCAAAAAGGAACGAGAATGAAGGGCAGGGCAGAGATTGCGGAAGTGGCATTTGAGAACATGGAGATGTAATGCAGACATGTCCAACTAACCTAAATTTACAGATATGTAGGAAAATCGCATATTTACATATCCTGTGCGTTAAAAAACATGTATTTTTACTAAAAATGATTGAGAAAGAATACTGCAAATTAATTCAAATGGATCCAATCTGATTCAATATTTTGGCTATCATATAGTGTTAGATTCCTTCAATAATAGATTGCAGCAACTGATGAACTGGCATAAGTCGTATATGCTTCATGATCAGTTATCAAATATCTGTTCTCTCTTCTCCACACATGGAAATCATGATTATATGGAAGTAAGATTGTGAAAGAAAAACGAGGAAAGGCCTTTGACAACTAAAGTTGTATGCTTCGATTTGCAACAATATATATTTGGGTTCTGTATTTTGTGGAGAGCGTCAAAGTAAATTCCAGGAATACTAGAAATAAAAAACAGTTAAGATTGATGATAACTAAACAACTATAAGTTTGTCGACAATTACAAAAATTAGTAAGAGAGAAGCAACAGATAATTAGAGGATGCTGATAGGTCTAAGCATCGAAGAAGGAAGCGAGGGATTAGCAAAAAATTAGCATATTCATTTTTGCATGCAGAAAACTCAAAACTGAAAAAGATAACTGACTTTGGTCTAGTCAAACTAGTCCACTATAACAACAACAATAAGAAACTTTTATCCTACGAAGTTGGGTTGGCTACATGAATCATTTTTCTCCACTGCATCCTATTGAGTGACATATTTTCATTTAATTCAAAAACATAAACCAAGTCTTTCTATAGAATATGCCCAAGTCGAATCTAAAACATAAGTCGAATCTAAAACATCTCCTCTTCAACCCGAACATCTCATGGTCAACATTTAATGTGACTAAACCATCTAAGATGACTCTCTAATTTTGTCCGTCGCTGGAGCTACACCAACCTTAATCATGGAGATATGATGTATTCATTTCACATTTTGTCTCTAAGGGTCAAGCCACTCATCCACCTAAGCATTCTCTTCTCGGCGACACTTAACTTTATTTTATGCTTATCTTTTAAAGGCCAAAGTCACTGGTCCACTATATATTAAAATTATTGTGTTTTTCTATTTTCTTTAATTAATTGAAAATGATGGAATAACGTAAACATGAACACTTATTTTTTTTGTTGTTGTTATAACAGGTGTTGTCTGATGACCTTGCTAACTAGATAAGAGTAGTTCAGAAATTATAACTTTGAGATGTTACTTAGATAATAATAGTTTAGATATATTAATTGCCTAACAATTTTCTAGAGATATTAGTGAAATAATACATAAGAGTCTAGAAAAAATAATCAGATAACAATATCTTATGATAGTAGTTGGGCTACAACAACCATTAGTGGTGACTTGAACACTAGAGGTCATTAGTTTTATTTTATTATTTTTTTATGAATCTAGATTTAGCTCTCAACTGACCCTTCCCTTCCCTCGTATGTAGAATAGAAGGATTATTGATAACTTTTTTAGTGATATTTTTGATAAATTTGACTAAAACATTAAAAATCTCAATCACAAACAGTTGTTTCATCATTTGAGTCCTTTAATGATATCTGAGTTAAATGCATGACTTTGAGATTGTTGGATTTTTTTTGTCGAGACACTTGATTTAAATAAAAGCTTACTAAATTTGAAGATTATTTGATATTTCAATTAAAGCCTGGAAGCTTTCAAATGCATTTGAAGTGTTTAAATTGGACTTATTTTAACTTAAATTGAATCATTTTTTGTGTCCTTAGATTTACATTATCTAGTTTGATTATAAATTTGTTGGAATTAGAGCTTAAATGATTCAAAATTTAACTCTTGAAATTATCTTATTCAAAGTGCATTGAGTTCATGTTTGATTATATAATTTGTTTGGTGATAAATTAGACCATGGGGACTTTTAAAATGTCATTATCGTAAGCTATTAAGATGATTTACTTAAATAGTGTTAAGAAAATATTTGAAACAAAAAGGAAAATAATGGGTTAAAAATTTTGAAAAGGCATTACTAGAGTAAATCATAGAGTTTCTTAATCCATATTTAAGTTAATGCAATATGAAGTAACATAAATAATTAATATAATTTTCACCTAAAAAAATTAAATACTCGGACCTATCATTATGGCTTCTTGATCCAAATATTCTCATAAAGAATTTTGTGAGACAAATTATTTTACCCATTTTTGAAAATTTGTAAAATTCAAACCTATATTTTCATTTTTATCAAATTCTCAATATTTTTACCGTGGCATGCATAAATACATAGTTTCGACGATTTAAAAAAAATCACATGCGTGGTTAAATCGTAAATTTCAATGTTTGGCCCTAAAAATTGACATGCGTCAGAACTCTAATGATCCGGACTCCAATAATGTGTTACCATTTGTAAAGTGTCGGACCCACTAAAAAAAAAGCTAAAAAGGTGTATTTTGGCGCGTGACTCAGCTCGAACCAGCTCAATACTTCCAAAACTAAACATCGCTTTCCTCTTCAATCTCCATTTTCCTCCATCGCCACCGGGTAGAGTTTTGCAGAACCGTGTTCACCTGCTCATTTGTTAGCTAGGGTTTCACTCCTTCAAAAATCCCTTGCACATTCGGCCGCCGAACGAGAATCCTTCACGGTCCTTCTCTCTCTCTCCATTTATGTTATTGTGATGTCTAGGTTTTTTTTTGAAACAACCATTGCATCAGAATTTAGGATTTATGATGCGAACTCATGTATATTTCTTGTAGTTTTCAAACAAGCTAATATAGAAAAATGAGAGAACCCAAGGAAAACAGAAAGCATATGAGTCGATAGAGAGCATCCAGGTAAATAGGTAGTTGGTTTCAGTTGCATTCAAAAGCTTATTCTTTACAGCCTTGGTTATATGTAACTGAGATAAACATTACATCATATACGTTTTACCTGTTTTGTCCAATGACAACTTAGCAGCTATTTTAACCATATGGATTAATGATTTAAAATTGTAAGAGAAAGTATTTCATCTTACTACTGCAATATTATGGTTGTAATATTCATCATGAGCATAAGAGTAGAATACTACCATTAAACTAGCATAATATTACTATATTACCACACTAATAACACCACAATACAACCACATTTATTTTATAATAAAACCATAATACCATACTAATAACACCACAATACTACCACACTAATAACACCATAATACTAACTCAAAACCAACACAAATTTAGTAGAATACCACAAGAATTGAAGCACAATACCTCCACATTTGGTTTTATTCTTAAGTGACATTATTTTATTAGGGTAATGTTGTGGTATTATGGAGGAATTTTTTGTAATATTATGCAACTAAGTTTGTGTTATTGGGGTGGTAATATGGTGATATTTTATGGATAGTTTGGTGGCATTATGATTTTAGTTTGGTGTTTTAATCGGGTATTATTGTGATATCATGATTATTTAGTATTGTAAAGTTGATGTTATTTTTCTTGTTTATTAGGGTTTATATTATGTAACTTTGGTGCTAATTTGTTGCTATTATAGTGGTAATATGGTGTAATTCTGATGTTGAGTTGATGTTTTCATGCATGTATTTTGATGATAAAATTGATTGTATAGAGGTGTTAATTTGGTGTTCTTATGACAGTATCTCTATTGTAGTCAGGTTTTGAGTTGTTAATTTGGTTCAACTTTGATGGCCTTGTGGTAATTGTGTTATTGTAAATGCAACATGATTGTATTTTACTATTGAGCTTGTGCTATTTCAATTTGGTTTGATCAAATTGATCATTTTGGCTATAGCATGGTCTTAATATGTTGTTGATTCAATGTTATTATGGTGATATCTATGTTGTGTTTTGGAATGTGTTGGTGTTATTAGGGTGTTAATTTGTCTGGACATATTTTGGTGTTATTATGGATATATTTTGGTGTTATTATTTTATATTCGGTGTTATTACAGCTATATATATGTTGTATCCTGGTTTTAATTTAGTGTTATTAGGGTGGTAAGTAGGTTGCAGTGTGGTAATATTGTGGTATTGAAGTGGTGTTATTATGGATGTATCTTGGTGTTATTCTGTTGTTGTGTTCTTGTTTCGATGGAGGTATTTTTTGATAAATATGTTGTATTTAGGTGTCAATTGGTTGTTATTAAAATGATATCTAGCTTGTATTCTAGATTGATTTGGCGTTATTAAGGAGATATTTAGATTGTCTTCCATATTGATTTGGCATTATTCCCATTGTTTTTGAGTTGGTGTCATAATGGTGATATCTGTGCTATATTTTGGTTTTAATTTGGTGTTATTAAGGTGCCAATTTGGTTGTATTATGATGATATTTATAGTATTGAAGTCGTGTTATTATGGACCGTGGTGTGAGTCTCTTTATTAAGTTGGTGTTATTATGGTGATATCTATTTTATATCTTGGTTTTTATTTGGTGTTATTAGGGTGCTAATTTGGCTGTATTGTGGTGATATTATGACATTCAAGTGGTGTTATTATGAACATATTTTGTTGTTATTCTATTGCTCCTATTGTGGTATTGTTGTTAAATTAGTATTGATGTTATTATGTGAACTTCTGAAGCACTATTTGCAGAAAATTCTACATCAAGACCACAAAACTCATGTAATAAATCTTCCTCAAATATTGAATACAGCTTCCTTGAAAAAAATACAGTTGTCTACCTCAGTGTGGGGCTGCTTTTAGCATCGGGAGCAATTATTGACCGTGCACATTCGAAATCCTCATCCTTCTCAATTCATCTCTATACTTTCATGGCATTTTCAAGTCTTAGAAAACAGTTAGTAATATAGCTTGTTGGCTTGGTGATATCATGAAAAATATTATTTATGGAATCACTTCTTTATGTTGATAATATTACATATCCAAATATTTATTTATTAAAGATTGTTGACCTATTATATCTAATGTTCTACAAATCAGTAAGCTAAACATTGTCGTGTAGATTTCCTTTCTCAATCTAGACAACCCAAATTTGTTCGAACTCCTCTTCAGAGTTGCATTTGCTCATGCATTTGTGAAACAGTTCGTTGACTGCCTAATTACCGACACCACAATGAAAATTTGAAGGAAACTTCTTGTAGATATGTCACTAGCATAATATATGACGTGTATGTGGTAGAAAATCTTCTATAATTCTTGCCATTGCTTGATATAATCAGTAAAAATTTTATTGGGTACTTATCATCTATTATACGAATAAATGATTTCAATAGCCAGTTGAACGAATCAATCAGCTCGTTTGATAAAAAACAAACTACAGAGAAAACATTTTGTTAATGATGGTTCACGCCAACGAAAGAAACACAACATAAGTTATATTTATTCAATCTACAACTTGTATAAAAAATAATGACAACCTCAAAGCATTCATAATCAAGCCTAGATGTGTCATAACTCTAAGAAAAACTCATCAATCTACCGCACTCATCAATTTGTAAGTCTCATGCAAACATACTATCCTTAGCTTGTCTCTTTATTAACAATTGTAATAAACAATTTGTGTCATCATTTTCAATTCTAGCTCTTCTCACTTTTTGAATGAAATTTAATGAATTTATTTTCGTACATTCAAGTTTTTTTACTCACTCAACTTCTGTAGCAAGAAAGTTGAATGCATCCATAACTCTAATATTTGATTCTATTATCTATCTGAGCACATTTGCATTGATTCTGCTCATCTTTCTGTTGGATTGCAGAAGATACTTATCACCAGACTTCACTAAAAAATGATTATGATTTTATATAATTTTTTTAATTGTCCAATTCTCTTCAACATCAACTTCATATCGAATCATTGATGAAAAACTAGTCATTGTGCATGTCTTTTTAAACTTCATCGTGTTGGTGAAATTCAACTTCTTAAAACCAGTTTTGCCACAAAGATTTCTTCGACTTAATTTTCCTCGAATTTGACCAAAAATTATTGTAGTCCCTTCGAAAATTAAATCTAACATGATGTGCATTAGCATGACATAGATTAAATGTTTCTTTTTCATTGTGTACAATGGTGCTAAACAATCTGTCTGTAATTGGATCATCACCAACATTCTCAATTTCACAAATCTGTACATCTAGAGAATATTTTAATCCTAGTTAAGTATGTAAAGCACTAAAGTAAAAGCACAAAAATAAAAATACAAATACGACCCTAATACCACAAAATAACATCATAATAAAATTAAAATACCAAACAAATAACAAATAACTTCATAAAAATCAAAACACCAACATAGTAACACCACAAAAATATCAAAAAAATATTACAATAAAACAACAAAACACTATTATCACACCATAATAACTTCACAATAACATCATAATAACATATAGTAACACCAAATAACATCACAATAGCATCACAATAACACACAATAATATCACAATAATACTACAAAAACATCACAATAATACCACAATAACACAAAAATAATATCACAATAATACTATAAAAATACCACAATAACACAAAAATACCATCATTTTAACTCCACTATAATATCATAATAATATCAAAATAACACCACAAC
The DNA here is from genome assembly GCF_001263595.1 of Phalaenopsis equestris. NCBI lineage: Eukaryota > Viridiplantae > Streptophyta > Magnoliopsida > Asparagales > Orchidaceae > Phalaenopsis > Phalaenopsis equestris. The sequence goes on from NW_018164896.1 coordinate 96,447, forward strand.
AACACCACAATGACACCAAAATAACACCACAAAAACACTGCAATAACATCACAATAAAACCACAAAATCACCTTAATAACACCACAAAATCATCATAATGCCTCCACAATAATACCATCTTAATACCACAAAACAAGACAATAATACAAACACAATACCACCACATTCTAACATCAAAATCACCACAATAACAACACAAAACAACCATAAAGTCACCTTAATACCATCACAAAATCATTATAATTCCTTCATATTCACACAACATAACCTTCACAATATCAACAAAATACAACCTCAATCCCATCTTAATTCAACCACAATACAACTCCAATAACACCACAAACTACTACAATGTCATAAGAATAATGAAACAATATCACCACAAATTACCAAAATAAAATTACTATGCCACCTCAAAATCGCCACAATATCAAAGAAAATCAATAATAACAGCAAATATCACAAAAAAAAAAATATCACCACTAGAATAATACCACAAAATCATCACAATGAATTAATGTCAACAATTGAATCACCTTAATTTCAAACCTATTGCAATTATTTTAATATTTCATCCTCAATATTTCTCACTTGTAGTGTTGTTCACAAATAATGCACTGTTATTGTCTTAAACTTAACTGAAGAAAAGCAAGAAAACCTTTCGCCCAGAAGCTAAACCATAGTTTTTTTATAGGAAACGAAAAAGTGCGCCGGATTTTGAACATTACGTCTGATTTTGAACAGTGCACCGTATTATCGGGCTGGTTTAGGCCGGGTCATACGCCAAAATACACCTTTATCATTTTTTTTTCAGTAGGTCTGACACTTTACAAATGACCACATATCATTGGAGTACAGACGCATAGCTGCGTGATGCAATATTTTTTCTAAAAATTGACGTCCGTTGTTAATCTTCTAGTTTAAGCGATAAATAATGTCTTTAAACGACAAATTTATGAAAACAAAACGAAACTTAAATTTTTAAATTTCTTTTAAAAAATTACAAAGTATAATAAACTGAATTCATAAAATATTTCTTTTTTAAACCCAAATTCCTTCAAATTTCCATCCACCATAATACACGTTCAAAGCATAAGATCAACCACAAGACAAATGACCAAACGCATGCATCTAGTTTTCAAATCCTTCGGCTTATTTTGTTTGAAGGTAATAACAGCTTTCTATTGTTGGTCCAAAGATGACTCCCATCCAAAGAATCGTCTCCTTCTTTTCTTCATCTCCCTCGCCAGCACGTCGTCACTTAAGACGACTGACCCCGCCTTTTGATTCGACAAAGCTTTCAGATTTGTTTTAAAACATTGAATGTGGTTTCTAAATAGTTAATTGAATCTTAAAATATTTCAAATGATTATCTTGCAATATATATATATATATATATA
>NW_018164896.1:97856-99436 GCF_001263595.1 Phalaenopsis equestris
ATATATATATATATATACATATATATTTGAATAATCTTATATCAATTTCTTAAAGTTATCAGCACATTTAAAATGTCATTAAATTCATATGAAAATGCCTGCTACATGTCCCGTTGGCTCTCGCGCTTGGCTCTCAATATTCCATGAGCCTTTTTCTGTCGCAATTCTCGTGCTGATGTTGCCTCGTGGGGTTTGCTGGTGCAGGCGGCAACAGGTCACATCTCCCGTGATGTTTTGTAAAAATTTCATACCTTAAAAGAATTTAGCTTATTAATTGAGTGAGTTGAAATATACTCGTGTTAATGATTAAATCCACTTACATATTAATAAATAAATAAATCACTCCTGAGCCCTATGTTTTGGTTTTCCTTTTCTTTCATTTTTTTAGTTTATTTCCTTAAATATCATCACATGTAAGAGATGTTTAATTTGCATATTGTTAATTACAGATCTTTTTTGTAAGAGAGAGATTTGAATCATTAGAGGGCAAAGAGGAGTGGTCTCAGCCATTTGGGCCCATTTATTCAGCTAAACTACAATTACAAGTGCCCACAAGGAGAGAGTTTCCTTTACAATGGAGTTGAGAGAGAGAGAGAGAGCCTAGGGACCATTTTAAATATGTCAAGAGTCCTCTATAGAAATAAATGAGGGAAAAATAAGATTACAAATATGCACTTGTTTTATGGAGGGTGGAACATGGTATTTCAATCCTTCCGTTGCTTGACTCTATCGATCTAGAACGTTTTGTATCACTAGGACTCACCGGCTTGGGCAGTCGGTCGATCAGTCGGAAGAGGTGGCCGGGGTGACATTCTGGTTGGAAGTTAGTGGCTAACCCATGTGGGCGATCGGTTGTTGGTTGGTGGTCGGCCGGCTGGAGGTAGTCGACTAGTGGGAGAGAAAACTACCTGTGCGATTTTGATGGAGGTTTCTTTGGTCTGGCTAGGACGGTGACATTTCCTGTTAAACATAAAGACCCCAAGTCTTTTAATTCTTCGATGTGAAGTTGCAATAGAAATGAAAGACTAAAAATATATATAATATAACTTCTTCAGCAAATCACTAGTTATACTCACTTTTTTTATAGATTTTTTTGATTGATTTATGTGTTGATTAACGACTCATTCCTTGAGAAGGTTGTCGGTCGGTTCTCCGATTTTTAGATGCCCAACTCAAGTCTTACTCCTAACCCGTCTTCTTTGCTCGGTTGGAACGTCATCGAGGGCGGGCCGCACCATTCTTCACGTCTTAGGCGTATCTTGTTGCTAACTTCGCGGGAGGTAATCGCCGAGACTCTCATATGGGGTAAGTTTTGTGTTACTATTTGCAGAGCTAGTAGCTATTGAGCAAGGAAACACCTCCACGGTTTTTTCTGGGTCGAGTTTGGAGGGATTTTCTATTGCTTCAAGTGAGGGGGATTTTTTCTTTCTTCTTCTTTATAATATATAGAGTTTCTCCTTCTCGGTATACTCATTTTCTTTTTTGCGGCACAGCGCACTCTTATCACATAAAAAATGCTGAATCTAGATCTGTCTTATGGACCACACCCAAATAATAGAGCGTGAAGTTAGAGGGAAAGA
>NW_018164896.1:99458-122728 GCF_001263595.1 Phalaenopsis equestris
AAAGAGAAAGTGAAAGATTGGCTCTGTCGGGGGGCAAGGATAAGTGTTCCTAGATTCTTTTGCCCCTTTTATCTTATTATACTAGAGGGTTACAACTGGGGAGAAGGGAAGTGTTCCCTTTACATGGGGGTTAAGAGAAAGAGAGAACATAGGACGCTTTTACCACATCTATAGAAGTAAAAATGAGGGAAAAACAAGATTATAAATATGTCCTTGCTTTATGGAAGTCAATACATGATATTTCAGTTCTTTCCTTCTGGATCTGTCAGTATATAGTGTTTTCCATCGCTAGAACTAATCGACACCAGGTAGAAGGCCAGCTGAAGGTGTCCAACCAAGGTTAATATGTAAACCCAAAAATGGGTTGTACGGGTCTCTAAGCAGTTTGACAGACCAAATCAAAACCTAAATGCTCAGTCGAAAAACTCATGGCCGACCGAGCAGCCTTAGATCGACCGGCAAAGGACCATCTTTGTCGACCAACAGAGGACAAGTTTGTGATAGAAAATGAGAAGACATGTGATTCTTCAACCAATTAGTTGGAGCCCGACCTTCCGGTTGCTCTGCCATCCCTGCCTGTCAACTTAGATTGATCGCCCAGGACTAGCTGGCCGGCCATCTAGATCCGACAACCCGCAATGCTCAAACCCGAACAACTACCAAAACACAATGGTCGTATGACATTCAGACGGAAGGACTGACCGACAACATCTCAGCCGATTGAAGGAGAAATCTGCCTAGCTGAGAGTCCGGAAACATTAAAGGATGCTAAAAGTGATTACCAAATATAAAAGACCAACATATTTTTTTTATCTCTCTCATTAAAGCAATGTCAAAAATATAATTTCTATTTTAGCGGCCCTTTATCTCTATAGATAGAGGGTTCAACACTTGTAATAAGATTTTTTTGGCTCTCATTGATAGAACCATACTTTAAAGGGAGCTACTCCCTCCTCAACTTCATAATCTCTCTTTTTGATATATAAAATTTGTCATTGATCCCGAAAATACCCCTGTTCGCCGGGATAGAGCAAGTTTATATGTGTTTATCCTCTTTTGTTCTCTCTCTCCATCTCTGTTATTACCCCTTGGAACCTTGAACATGACTCACATGACACTTTTGAATTTAATATATATATATATATATATATCTGGCCATCTGAAATCTTTTATTTTATTTGTAACAAATTTTTCATGCATTACAATATATATATATTTTTTTCCAATGAAATTCATTGAAGTTGGCCCGCAATTTAGAAAAATAATCAAGTAAATAAATAAAGTAAGCTTTTGAATAAAATGCCCCGCATGAATTGATCGCACGTCGAGGAAAATGCGCATGAATTGATCGCACGTCGAGGAAATAGATCAGCAGGCTATTTGGAACACTTAGAGTCTCGATCAACATACCACAGATACTACGACACGTATATCATGACTTTCACCTGCATTTCCGATCGCCGTTTTTTCAACCGTTCACCTTATTTTTCTTACGCTTACATTTTATTTTTGACAAATTTTCATTCTAGCACATAGTTTTTATATATTTATACAGCACACACCTAAATTTCCATATCTATACGTATAGCAATTTAGTGTTTTAACTCTAAGCATGAAAATGAGAATTAAGATGTATTTGATTTTGAAAAATAATTAGTGTGATTAGATTTGGGTGTCATTTGAGTAAATATAAAAAAATTAGTTTGAGATATGTAAATAATATATAAGAATTATGTGCCACGCATTTAAATGCGCTTTTATTTTATTACTCTAAAATTGTTTTATGCAAGAAGCTACAGTATTATTACGTTTATTGTTGTATTTTGATTTCTCCTTTACATTTTATGAATGTTCAGCGCTTCTAAAATTCTAAATCGTAAGATATAGTGATTTTTCACTCATTTATAAACATTAACTAAATCACCATTGATACGCCGCTAACAAATTTTCATCATCTAGCACGAATCTTGAAGCGAACTCTTAAGCAAAGAACATTCAAACTTCATTTAAGAGTCATCTAGAGGTTTAATTTCAGCAAGCGTGTATTCAAAATGACTAGATTGATGAGACAGACTTAATGACATCAAAGTTAGTCCAATCCGAGTCAATTTCATTTAAGAGTCATCCAGAGGTTTAATTTCGGCAAGCGTATATTCAAAATGACTAGATTGACGAGACAGACTTAATTACATCAAAGTTAGTCCAATCCGAGTCAAATCAAGCCTAGATCAAGTCATTAAACCACTATCAGAGGATTTTCGGACACATTTGGATAGTCAAACGGATGTCAAATCTGACAAGTTCATAGTCGAATCGAGTGTCTCGACAAAACAAATACAATGAGTCCAAGATTGCTCTATTATGACTTCGTTAAGGCACTTAAATGTCCATCAAACATCATCTGATTGAAGAAAGTTGGAGTTTTGAGTGAGAGTTTGAGACTTTGAGAAGGAGTTGAAGTCAACACTTTCTCTAACATTGTCAATTGCCGCCGGCCGCCATCAAGCACCGTCAACTTCAGTTGATTACCGTCGACCACCGTCGATTGCCATCGACCATCACCGACCGTAGTCGACCACCTTCGCTTACCATAGACCATTATCAACCTCCGTCGATCACCACCGATCGTTGTTGACCACCGCTGACTATCGTCAACACCCGTCGATATTTTTCAACCACTGTCGACCGCCGTTAATAAACATCAACCTCCGTTGAGCACTACTGTCATTGTTAACCACCAACCATCATCATAAACCGTTGATTGCTATCGATCATCACCAATCTCTATCGAACACCACTGACCAGAGGCCGTCAGTTGACATTATAACTTGGAAAATCTGGTATTCCTTTCCCATATGTGGGATAAAGGGCCTCTATAAACATCAACCTATAGTGTATTTTTATAACTATGTCAGACCCTGTAGTTTTTCCCTTTACGGGGTTTTGCACATAAAAACTTTTAATTTTATTACTAGTTGTTTTCTTTTACTTGAGTGTGTCTTTAATTCTCGTGCAACGCTAAGACGATAATCCATTACTTTACCGCCGTGAATTTTCTAGCACGCATCAAGCATCAAGTATGCATTGTATCAAAATGAGAATTGCACTAATGAAAATTAAATTTTGACGTTAATTTCTATTTCAAAATTTACAAATTAGATTTCGAAGTGAATTTCTGTTATGACAATAGAAATTAGACTTCGCACTGGATGATGCAGTGAAAACTCTTATATCATATGAAATACTTTTTTTTAAGAACATATTTTTAGGTGTACAATCATTCACATAAGGAGTTGCGGCGATGAGAATGTTTAGTTATATGATTGACTTTATAGTTGGAAACAAAATACAAAACAATTATTCCCTGGATAGGGTTGAAGTAGCTACAGTTGTAAACAATATTAGAAAGAGACATTAGAAAGTCTAAATAAATAGTCGGAATTACTTTTTCTTAATACGAAACAACAATTACCGCTCGAAAATTGACTGATTTTAATTTTAACTCTGATTTCTCTAGAGTTGACAATAGTTAAGCTAAAAATTTGAACGTTAACAACCTACTAAGGCTATTAGGATTGTCGCAGATCTATAATCGGTGAATTTTTATTAATATATTATCTCTAATCTTATTTGTCACCATAGCTACCCCAATTCTTTTACGAGCATATTCCTTTCATTTTTTTCCTAAGCATGTAATGCCAGTTCACTAAAATATTCTCGTCTCAACAACATCTCTTACTATATTACTTTCATACCTCTAAGCAAATCCTGAAAAGGAAGTGTTACATATGATGTAAGAGTTTTCATTTCTTTCTCTAATCGGAAATCAAATTTTCGTTGTCGAAGTGAAAATTAGATTTCCCATTGGAGGAAGAAATGAAAACTTTTACATCAAATGAAATACTTCATTCTTAGAATAGAAAGTAATCTAGTCAAAAGTTAAGGATACGAGAATGCTTGAGTTTTTTTATTGGCCTTTCACTTGAAAATAAAATAAGAAAACAAATATATCAATGAGAGGGCTGGTGTAGCTACATTGACATACACTATTAGAGGAAGGTGCCTTAATCAATTATGAGTTAATGTTTGAACGTTTAAGGATCTTCGACAGAACTAATATTACTAATATGTTAAACGTTCCGATTTCAAGTCAAAATAATGTAGGTACCAAATAAATTTGCTATATAAGTTCAAAATAAATTTGATCAAAAATTTTGGCCCGTATCTTGGCAAGTTTATTGCAACTCGAGTTTTATGTGCAAGCCAAACTTGGAATCAACTTTCAAGAGATTATCATTTTTTTTAACTAAATCCTATCCCGGATTTGGCACGTACCTCAGGATTTAATAATTTTGGATCTGCAAGATTTATTAAAACACATTCAACCTAAATCATGCTTTCAACCAAACAACCCCTTAATCTAAAGGTCCATATTTTTCACCATAGAACACTGTAGGTCTCATCACCATCTTATTAAATTTTCCCTTAAGTCCAAGCCGTTTTTTCTATCACACAATTGGTTGGATGCATTCCTCCACTTCAACCAACCAACTTGAAATTTACTAATCACATCCCCATATATATAACCTAAACTTTAAACGAGAGACAAGATATCTAAAACGTTTACACCTTTTTATGATTTGATCACTCGTAGTTACCACTTTGCCATTAAAGCTACTACTACTAAAATTACATTTCATGTATTCAATTCTAAACCTACTCAAACAAAGGCCTTTAGACTCTGATTTCGACCATCATAATTTAAGTTTTGGGGTGATTACATACAAGACACTCAAAACATTGTTGTTTAAATATCAAGCACCCTGTTACATCCATTTATTCAAATTCTCATTCAAATATCAAAGGCCATGATAAACCCCAACCCATATTTTTCATTTTTATTCATAAACTCTTCCTAATCTTATCCACAAGAAGGATATCACAGGCAAAAATCATATACCAATTTAAATTCTCTTGTACATGTCTAGCAAGAGCATCCATAACTAAAAAAATGTATGAGCTTAAAGTCGATCTCTGAGGCAGTCGAACAAAAATATGAAACTATTTGGTCATAGTCGTTAAACCCTAAATCCTAAATGCATTTTCCAAAAATATTTAAAAATAAAAAAAGTAAATGAAGAGTACTTGCCTTCCTCGATAGTTTTGGGTAGGAGAGGAGCAGAAGGTGGAAAAAAAAATGAGAGTTTCTAGTAACTGTAAGTCGTGATCCCATTGTTGTGTTCCCAGCTGGCTCATCCTGACTGTATCACAAGGGTTCAGGTACGAAGGTGATGGTTTTTGATGAAATAGGAGGAGAGGGGTTCGGGGGGAGAGGATAGGGTTTCAGCTAGAGAGGAGCGTGGGTAGAGAAGATTAGGGCAGGAGTGGGAGGACCATAATTTTGGCGGTATAATGGATTATTTCTGAAGGCTTATACACGTCTTAAACTCTATCGGCTATTAATACTTTTACCGACAGCCATTTACGTCGCTTATTATAAAGATGTGTCTGTTAATACCCGTCCAAAAGGCGGTTCAAAGATAACCGACGACATATGGTCGTCAGTTAATATGTGTTCATTACCAATTGATTTTGACGTCGATAATAAAAAAAACCATTGGAAAAAATATTGATGTTGATAAGCGACAAAAATTCTGTATTTATGTTGTCGCAAATAACCCAAACATAAACTGTCGCTAAACCATCGACAATTTACATTGTTTCCGACGGATAACACTATTACTTATTAATACAATATGACTGTCATTTAATACTTTTTTTAACTGATGGCATGAGACATCAGTAATGATTAAAACTGCCATAAAAATTTTACTGTTAATAAAAAAATGACATTTCTTGTTTCTAAGCTGTCACAAATAACACAGCTCGTAAACTGTCACTACACTGTCGAAAAATAGAATATTTTTGTGATGCAAATGTAGACCGTCGGTTTTACTATCGTTTTAGTGTTTTTTTCTATAGTGTTCACACACCTTAGTCCGATCTTTTTCCCTAAATGGAACTGTAGTGGATAAGATTGAGCTCCAATAGGAATTGTAGTTGACATGACTAACTATTTTTACACTCTTAAATGAATAAATCCAATCAAAAGCCAAAAATAAGTATTTCAACTTATTTACCAGATGATGATCATGTTGATTGTGAATTTCAACTGGGGGCTTTACTTATAAAAATCCAAAATTTAAACCACAAAATCCATAAAATGATTAAATGAAAATCAAATCATTAAAAAATATAAGGAGCAAAAAACCATCCACTCTCTGTAAATGTTTGTTGAGGTGGACAAATTTAATATTAATCTAGGCTCACATTGAGCTTCATGTCAAGTATATTATTAAATTCAAACTCATAAAACTTTGTGCCAGTATGGATGTAGCCCAAGTCCACTGTCTAAGTGATCTTACCATCAAATGAATACAAGAAGAGACTACGATGAGAGCCTTTTGACTGGATGTTTTGCCGCAAAATGATACCATTATATTAGAATCACATTGATAGCTGATACTCCTAAAAAATGTGCAATTTTTGATATGTTTTTAATGTCTATATTTGGTGATTGTTGACCTCACTTTTGGTTGAGGTCTAGAAAACTTCTTTAGTAGCCTAGGTCTAGCCATAGGACTTTCCTATTGACTAGTCTTAGAAAATTAGAAGAGGTACCCCACCATTAGAAATTCAAAACTCTTCTTTTTACTCAGCTTGAAATTCCACATATTGATCTTAACCTCTAGCATTTAGTAGGTAAGATCATACACATTTTTGAATGAAATTATTCTTTAAAGAAATGTTGTTTTTATGCTTATTTTGTAGGTATATCTGTTAGGAACGCAACACAACTGAAACAGGGCGAAACAGAGCTAAAACGGAGCCAAATGAAGCAAAATGGTGGAGTTGCGCAGAGCCGGCGCCGACAACTTCAGAGCCGGTGCCGGCGGAGCTGAAGAGCAGAAAAACGACGAGAAAATGGTGCTGACAGCGCCCAAAATGGCACCGACGACGCCTGAGACGATCATGGATTGATTTTTGGCGATTTTTGATGTTCTAGAAGGCTCCCAAGTGATTCAAACACCCCATGAAGCAATTCAATGAATCTAAACACTTCTATAAGGCTCTTGAATGAAGAGACATGTCTTTTGGATGAATAGATTTATCTCTTGAAAAAAAGAGGGAATTTGTGTCTTTTTAAAAAACAGGGCTTGACACCTCTCATATGCATGCGTGTGTGTGTGTGAGGGTGTGTGTGAGTGAGAAAATGTGGAGAATGTTTAGTGATCTTAGAATAGAAGTAGAAATGTCGATTTCTACTTTTTTTAAGAGATTGGTGAGGGTATTTTGAGAGAATTTGTAAGGGAATGTTCTAGCATTGCATAGATCAGCGGGAGACTTTGTTGGGGAGATTTTCATTTTTCTTTTAAGGGGAAAAAACTAAGTATTGTGTTCTTCATTATTTTATTGTTTTGTAAACACTTATTTAGTAGATTTGTTTTGATGTAATGAAGTTAAAGTTTTTTATTGTGTTTTCTTTATGCTTTGTGATGTGTTTGTCTTACTCTTTCTTCTTTTTAGGAAATAGTGACATGAGAGAATTATGCCATTATTTTCCTTTTAGTTTTCTTTTACAATGAGTAGGATTCATGTTTTGGATTTTGGGATGCATGCTTGAAGAAGTTTTAATTATAAATGTGATGGTTTTTACTTGCACTTCATTTACATTACAATAAAGGCTTGTTGTAGTGTTAAAATTCGTTGTAATTGCATTAAGACCTGAGAGGGCGGTGTAATTCTCAACAAAGTGGAACCACATTCAAATTCCATGGATGGTGAAGTTCATGGGGGTTGGATGCAAATAAATAGGGAAATATACTTTGATAGGCATAGAATTGGAGATTTTAGGGTGACAGACTAAAATTTTCAATTCAGTCATAGTGTTTAAAGAACTAAAGTGAGAGTTAGCCTTCAGGGGAAGGAAAGTGGGAGCTCTAGAGTGGGAGCCAGTATCCTCCTAGCCTAGCCACGGATTTAGGGACTAAACTTGAGATTAGCTGAGGATTTTCTATAACACTGATTCAGGGTAGAGAATTAAAATTGCTCTTATTTGGCACATACAATATTTAGTGTATCTCATTCCTTTACATTATCCAACTCACTACATAAGAATAGTAGTTTTAAAAATCTCAAAATTCTCCAAACTAATTCATCCAGAAAGGGTTATCTTTAGAATTTAATATTTACATTTAGAAATAGTTACTATCCTTATATTTAAAATTCGCATTTATGAGTAGTTGCTAGATAAAACACCATTTTAATTGACATTCCAAACTAAGGACTAATAGTAGTAAACTGAAATTTGACTAAGGACACCTTTCCTCGCTTCCTCGTGGGATCGATAATTGGGGCTTAATCAGAAAATCATATATTACTTGAGTGATACATATACTTGCATTTATACATAGTGAATAGTATTTAATCGTCGTAAATAGACTAATCATTGTGACTATATAGAATATATAAAATTAAGCATATAAAAAAGTCGCATCAATAGCCCGTATATTCCTAAATGACACTATACCCTTTTAAGTTATGAGTATTTGGTAGAAGACGAAGCCCTATGTTAGTTAAGGTTGACTTAAGTTTGTTCTTTTAGACAAATATTTACCCCAGACTTACAAGATCCCTTTGAATGAAACAACCCATTGTTATTGACAAACATTTTTTTGTCATGTTGGGTCGACAACTTCCTCTAACTAATTAGACCAAGGACCACGACACTTTGGAATGACATAACTATGGGATCTTGATAGGGTGCATCATCATTACCCTCACAATTCACTCTTTAGCTCACAATGATGATTTAATAAATCCTAATTTTTAAATACTATATATTGAGCAATCGACTCGCTAATGAATAGCCTTAATCTAAAGTGTTCTCCCATTATCTGGAGATATAATTAATTATAAAGGCTTGCGTCAATGGGAAAACTCAAACCTCAGATCTTAAAGTCCTTGCAAAGTGGGTGAAATCATGATTCAGGTAGTGTCTTATCTACTATCTCACTTGCTTTTTAAAAATTCAACTCAAAATCTCACATGAAATTCTCATAATTTATCCTTTTTTCCTATTTTTTAAGAGTGGTCGGGGCCTTTTCGAATTTTGGAGCCCACAATCTCTAAGCTAAATTTTATGCTCCAAATAACTCTATCGAATTGTTGAATCAAAATCTATCCTGTATATCGTACCCAAGGGATAGAGTGTTGAGACCGAGGAAAGAAGATTGAGAGAGGGAGAGAAAGAGAGAGAGAGAGAGAGAGAGAGAGAGAGAGAGAGAGAGAGTGGAGGAGGACTTGCTCTGTCGGTGCTCCCCGGGCTTTTAGACCTATTTTATCTCACTTAAATAATTGAGTAACATGAGGAGGAACTTAAAGCCTTTTTAAATGAATGGGCCCTTCTGTTTATCAATGATAAGAGGACCAAAGATAAATTACAATATCGTTCTTGTTTTAAAGGGTTAGTGCAAGATTTTTTGGGTATTTTGATTTTATTATCTAGACCATTAGATTGCATAAAGATCCATGCAGACTATTTTTGAGTATATATATTAAGTTCTCTAATTTTCTTACTACTTTATAGTAATGGTTGCGATAAGGATAATGAAATTTATAAAGCAAATAAGGCGAGCACATAAATCACTATTGATACTCCTTTTTAAGTGCTCTTTGGACTCTGTTATGACATCCTTTGAGCCATCCACTATTGATCAAACCTCGGGACGGTCTGCCCATTACCCCTCGCAAAGTTTGTTGTTGTAGGGTGACCAATCATCTCAAGGGTCAAATACGATTGTCGTACACTCCTCGCAAAGCTTGTCACTGTCGGATGACAAACTATTCCAAGGGTTGAAGACAATCGTGGTACACCCCTCACGAAGTTTTTTTTTTGTCGGGTGGCCAATCATCTCAAGGATCGAAGATGATAGTAGTACAACTCTTGCGGAGCTTGTCGCTGTCAGGTGGCCAATCATTTCAAGGATCAAGGATGCTAGCAGTACACCCCCAGCGGGGCTTGTTGTTATCGAGTGACGAATCATCTCAAGGGTTGAAGACGACCATCGTTCACCCTTCGCAGAGCTTGTCGCTGCGGGCGACGAATCATCTTTGGGGTATAGGAATTGAGTTCTAACCTTTAACTTGCCCGGCCAGACCTCTATCTTAGGTTAGGTCTCCTCTTTGAGGAAGGAGGCCGCCTAGACTCCTCTCCAGGATGATTGTCATCGTACTCTTCGCAAAGCTTATCGCTACTAGGCAGGGAACCATCTTCGGATGTTTGTCCGATCCGAGCGATTGAACTTGAGCTCGTTGTAAGGAAAGTCCCGTTACTGGCCCTTTGGGTTGTTTTATCGATCAAACGTCTTTGATATCATTGTCAGTTATTTTTTATGCTTCTAACTTATCAGATGCTTTTGGTGTCACTCTCGATTTCATTACTCAGGTTCGAGTTCTCCAAGTGTCGAGTGTTCACTGACATGCATAAACTCCTTGATCTCACCAAGTATTGACTTGATCATTCAAATAGAAATACCAAATATTATTACGTGCATGCATCATAGAGTAAGATTTGAAGAAAATAACATGTTTATGCACCAAAAAAAAAATAACTTATATGGGGTTAGAGACTACTAACAGATATAGTTAATAAACCAGAAATTTTAAACCGACACTTAAGCATTCATAAATTAGTTTATACCTTAAGAATAGAAGGACATATCCTTTATGTGTATATGTTTCTTCAAAATTGAGTAAGATAAATGTTTGGATTTATAAAACAAAATAACTTTAAACTTGTGCAAGTAAAGAATAATTACTATATTCATCTAAAAAACAAGGTACAAAAAAGTTTCATTAGAAGGTAATATTTTATTACATAAATGACAATTAGAGGAGTTTGGCCAAAGGGCTGAGCTAACAGGTTCCTTTAAGAAAAAAAATATCCCTTTTGTTGGAGGTGTTGAGTCGACTACAACATCCACATATCTGTTAAATCGAGAGGGCTTTCCCTCTCTCATCTTCAATTGAATGACAGATTTCCATTGTCCAGAATCAACTCTTAAATGATACTAAGCTGGGAGATGCGAAAACCTGATTACCAACGTGATGAAAAGAGGCAATAACTGAAGTTTGCAAACCCATAGCTAAAGATGAGAGTTGGCAACACAACTTCCTCCAAAATGTTATTATCCATTGCAGATTCTTCAACTCAAAGAAAATTCCATTAGAAGAAAATCCAATCAGGCAATATTGACTCGGGTGCTTCCCTTCATAAAGGAAAGCTTTCCCTAGTATGAAGCAAACCTCAAGTCGTTGATTCTCAAGAATTTGGGAAGGTATCTTCGAAGTTAGCGGTCAAAAGGTTTGCCCATTTGGATACCTTCCAACAAGAAGTTTAGAAGAGGAATGAAGGCTAGCATGAACCATCCAATTTGTTTCTTTCTCATCAACAAAATGTAATCACTTGAAGTTCTTATGCGTACCGCATGAACCATCCAATTTGTTTCTTTCTCATTAACAAAATGTAATCACTTGAAGTTCTTATGCGTACCATTTTCCTTTCCATCCTCAGTTTTTCAGATTCCTTACTCAAAATGAAAGAGGGGACCCTACTATTTATAGCTAAGAAAGATAAAGGAACCAAGGAGAGTAATCAATGAAGTCAACATTAAAGGTATCGAATCTCCAACCAATAGTATCGTGACCCGTGAGCTGTCATTAAGAGTATTTTATATACTGTCTGATGACGATTGATTTTATTAGTAGGTTTATAGACATGCAATGTAATATTATCCTTAAATCAGAAGTTGATTATTATTATGCTTCACATTCAAGGGACAAGTCAATTTAGAGGATGAATAGGAGAAAAAAATGATTTTTTTTTTCAACAATTAACGGAGCTAAAGTCGAGGATATAAATGTGGGTGGTTTAACATTTGAAGAATTTAATATTAATCTCTAATTATTATTCTCTTTTTTTTTGTGAAGAATAAATAAAAAATGAATAAGACGTCAATGAAACTAAATGTATATCGATAAGCGTCCGTATCAAACACAGAAATAAGAATATTCCAAGTATAATTTTGAAGAGTACAAGTCTGCACAACTTAGACAACCCAAGGACGTTCATCAAGTAGCCTTAATTTGGTAAGACACTGGCTCGCCTTATTTTTACAAGTCAAATGTTCAAATGTATTCTCATCAACTCGTCTTACACTCTTGTGATGTTATTAGTGACACCATCATACACAATATTGTTCTTCGAACTGTCTAAATCTTTCTTTTTGTGTAGCCATAACCTTCTTTGAGCACGACCATCCCCGAATTTATAAATAGAGGAGGTTGCCTTCAAAGGAGAGTGCATTACTCTTTTCTATTATTTTAATCAACTGTTAAGCCATCTTCCCCACTTTTATTTCTCTTGTAAGCCCTACCAAGATAATGTAAGCCCACTGACATTTCCAAATTCAACAGCTACACTATTCCTCAAATAATTTTTTTAAAAATATACTAGAGATTACACGAATCCTCATCATCCATCACAATTGGATTGTTGGTCTCAACCTCACACTTTATTTTTTCAAAACTACTAAAATTTAAAATTAAACAAGTAATCCTGAACTGAAATCTCAGCTTTACGAGATACACCTGAACATGATATACATTGATATTAAAAGCAATTTAAATATAAATTTATTTTAAAAACATAAACTTTATTCTTCTTGACCATGGTCCCACGTAAACTTTAGTGCAGTCAAGCATTGACCCAGTATCCGAGACGCGTTGGGGTACGGAAACCTACTAGGAGCCACGCGGCCGAGGTTCCACTCTCATCACAATCATTCATTCATTGGATCAGTTTTCTTAGACGAGCCAGAGTTGTTGTGGGAGCCAGTCATCATACATCACCCTTCACAACCAACCAAATTACACAGCCACGTTATTATTACTATTTCAAGAAAATACAGCTTATCACCCCCAACCAAGCACACTATCCCTCTTCTTCTCCATCTCTCATTCCCTTTCCCACAAGGCATCAACCATAACCATTCATTCCCCCATTTACAGAACATGTTGTTACTATTGGGATCTAGCTGGAAACCTCCTCAAGAAGCTTGTATCTCCTAACCTTACCTCTGAAGGTCTGCCGAACCCTCCCCGCCCCCGGAGACAGCTCCTGATCCGTTCTCATTTTCTCCGCCGACGCCGTCGTCCCTCGCTCCGGCACTCTCTGCTTCTTCACGGGCTTGCTCAGCTGAAGCGGCGAAGCTCCGCGCTGCAGCTTCCATCCCAAGGATCCGTTACCATTGCCCGACGGCCCAGCGCTACTGTCGATTGCTGTCGCCAACTCACGGGCGAGCGCCTTTCCCCTCTCCTCCCTTAAGCACCAGTTACATGCCTTATATGTCTCCGCCTTCGGGTAGAGATCACTACAATATCTGGCGAAATAGATCCAATAATTAAACAAACATCGATCTGATTTATTAGATTAGTGAGTTTGCAAAACTAGTTTTGAGAGATTAGGACAAGAAATAAGCTAGGTAGATTTGAGATGTCAGAGGTAAAGAGTTTGTTCGGAATTATTTACGAAGAATAATTTTTATTCGTATATATATAATAGCTAGACTTCAAATAATAGAGATAATTAGAGTAATGATGATGAAAAGCTGAATAATTGATCAACCAACTTATCTTACTTGTGTTGAGATCTGAAGTGGCAGACCTTGCATCGAAAAAGCTCTACCGGAAGCCCGGGATCGCCACACATGCAGCAAACTACCGGCGGTGGCGGCGGCGGCGTAGCCAGCCCAGTACCTCCGGTGCTCCCCATCTCATGCAGGTATGGGAGTCGTACGCGTAGAGACTCCTGGATCTAGAGAGAGATTAAGAATTTTTTTTAGGGTTTCGTGTTTCCGGACACCCAAATCGGTTGAAGAAGGAAGAGAGGAAGGAGGGGAGAAAGGGGGAGGGGGGGAGTGAGTGAGGAGCAACCTCGCACAATTTTCTCATCTAGCGCGCTTTATGGTAGGAGTCCTTTTCAGTAGGTCGGTTGGGGAAAGCTAGACGACAAGAAGCGTATAAGAAAATAGAAATTAATAATAATAATAATAATAATAAAAGTGAATGCCTTGTGGAGGGGAGATCTTTAGCGTTTAGTTAATGAATTAGTGAAAACTAGGGAAGGAGCCCCACGGCACCACACTATAATCTTAATGTCTCTCGGATGAGGTGTGCACATATAAATGGCTTGGCGTTGTTTATCACTTTTATCGACGGCCTAATCCAATAGGACTTTTAAGAGCATTTAATTAAGAAAACGCTTTAATTATTTGTCCGCTAATCAAGGCTATACGAGTGTGTATGTGTATACCCAAAGAACGTCATGTATATATATTTTTTTAAGAGCACAAATGCTCCATTTTATTATCACAAGAAAAAAAAATTACAAATGATGCGTGCTAGAAAAATCGCAGCGGTAGAGTAATGGATTATTGTCTTAGCGCTGCACGAGAATTCAACACACACTCAGATGAAAGTGAAAAGGACCAGTGATGACACCAGAGGTTTTTACGTGGAAAACCCGTAAAAGGAAAAAAACCACTGGGTCTGGCCTAGTTATAAAAATTCACTATATGTTGATGATTACAGCGGCCCCTTGTCCCACAGACGGGAAATGGTTATTAGATTTTTCAAGGTACAACTTTAGCTAACAGCGTCTAGTTGGCGGTGGTCGACGGTAGTCAACGATGACGGTCGGTGGTGGTCGACGGAGGTTGGTGGTGGTCACAGACGGTAGGTGGTCGACAGAGGTCAGCGTTGATCTATGGTGGTCAACGGTGGCCGACAGTGGTCGACGGTGGCCGACGGTCAACGGTGGCCGACGGTGATCGACGGTGGCCGGCGGGTGGGGGCCATTAATGCCAAAATATGAACCATTTTGATCCGACGGTCCACAAAGCTTCCCTTCAGATAACGTTTGATGGACATTTGAGTGCCTTAACGATGTCCGAATTGAGCAATCTTGAGCTCGTTGGATTCTTCTTGTCGAGACGCTCGATTCGACTATAAACTTGTTAGATTTGACATCCATTTGACCTTTCAAATGCCTCCAGAAATCCTCTAAGATTGGTTTAATAATTTGGATGATTTGATCCTGGCTTGATTTAACTCGGATTGGATTGACTTTCATATCATTAGGTCCATCTCTTCGAGCCAATCAGTTTGACTATAAATTTGTTTAAATCGGAGTTTTGAATGACTCTTAATCAAAGTTTGAATGTTTTTTTTTCAAAAAATTGCATCGAGATTCGTGCCGGATGATAAAAGTTTGTTGGCGGCGTATCAACAAAAATTGGAATAAGAACCAACCTAAACCCTATACAACTTACAAAAAAAAAAAAAAGAAAAAAAGTTCCTATCCCAAAAAAAGAAAAATACAACTCACACCACACCCAAACCCACAAACAACACTAAACAGACAATTCCTTAATAGCCAAAGCTATCAACCCATCAGGAAATGTAAAGAAAACCTGAGCTCTCGAACAAGTATATCCAAACTTAGTAGTCCAATGAGCCACAGAATTGCCTTCTCTTTGAGCATGCGACCAAATCACATTTGGATTCGTTGTTAAAGCTCTAATTCTCTTCATCTAAATCAAAATACTCCAATGAGTCTCTATATCAAATCTGCAACATTTCCAATGGATCAGAGAATCCATTTCTACAATGATATTAAACAAGTCAAGCTTCTTCGCCACCATAAAACCAAAAACAACTGCATCTGCTTTAGCTGTTAAGGGAGAATAATGGACAGTCAAAGCAACAAACCAACAAACAATAGAGCCAGCAAAATCACGACAAACACCGCCCGAGCTAGCAACGTTCAGCTTCCAATAACCATCAGTATTTATCTTAAAGTAAGGAGCATTTGGTTTGCACCAAATAACTCTGAAAGTCTATCTAACATAATATTTTTGTAAAAAACAATCCGTCGAAAATATCAAACATCATTTCCACACCTTGTCCCTTAAACTTATGAGTCAAACTTTTGCATAAGTAACCAAAAATAAGACCCAGCGTATTGCAAACATTGCGCATTTCATTACGAGCAATCCAAATAAACCATAAGACCACACAGGGAACGATATTAAAAAATATTTTACCAATATTCTTCCACCTGCTAAACAAATCATTAAAGAATGGAAAGAATGATCCATTCTAAAATTAAGCAGTCTCTCATTAAGCATGTCCCAAATTTCAGCAATAAATCTGCAGTCACCAAACATATGATTAATTGATTCTTCTCTATCCTTGCATATAATGCAACGAGAAGAAAGCCATAAACCTTTCATCTTAAGAATATCATCTGTAGGAAGAAGGTTATTTAAGACATGCCAAATAAAGAACAACACGGATGGTTTTAACCATGGATTCCAAACCCAATCCAGGTTCAAACCATTAGAAAACATAATAGCAGAAGCAAAGCTCTTAGAAATTGAATCAACTAACTTCTTCTTAATAATCAAGCTATCATTCTTATTACTGAAAATAGGAATAGAAGCAATGAATTTAGCATCATTCATATTAACAGACTGCATCAACTTATCTCTCATCCAATTATCATGAGACCAAAAGTTATTAACTTTAAGGTTAATATCAAAGGGTCCACCATAATGATCAGCAAGCGCCCCATTACCCATCCAATCGTCAAACCAAAAAGAGCATTGTCCCTTGCCCAAATCCCAACAATGTATTTGAATAAAACTTTTTGAGGAGCTTGATATAAGGATAAAAAATCCTTAAGAAGGTTTCTGAAGACTATCAAACTGGTTGAGCTGAGTCCAATTGTTAAAGAAAAAAATATTAGGTGAGGTAGCCTCGCCCAATTAGAGGAGAGAGTGCAAGGTTGCCTCCCACTCTCTCATGTGATTGGGTGGCCGCAGGTGCAGCCACTGAATATAATATTTTTTTTGTAGTTGAAGTGGTCAAACTAGTCTGGGGCAAACAAGCAACTCGAAAAAACCATCATTGCTTCAGGGTAAAATCCTTTTTTATGGTCACTACAAAAATTCAACAAATTTGTGTCGGTCAAGTCAAACTTAAATCAGACAATATTTGAGGATTACTGTAGGATTTATGTTAAATTTAAGTTTGATTTTTTTCAAGAGTAATTCGAGGCTCAGTAATGTTAATTCCGTCTATTGTGCAATGAAATATTTCGACACAATTTTTTAGCGACGTCATAGAGCCAAACTTGTTTAGTTTGCTCGTGCATCGACTCTTGCATTTGAAAACATCAGACAAAAAATAATATCGTCGGATTACCACTGGATCTGCGTCGAACCAAGTTCGATGGACGACGCGTCGGATTATTGGATGCAAAACGAACAGAAATCCGACACAAACATAAAAATAAAAAACTAAAAAAAACTTCAAAAAGTCAATTACATTTCCACAACTTGCACACAACATTTAATCAACATCACAACAACATTATATTCAACCATATCATGTATCTAAGCTTTTAAAAATATCAATATGAAGGAGATACTACCACAAATCTAAATTATCAAAAGTTTTCATCTACACCTTGATCAAAATAAGTTCAAACATTTCATAAATTAAAAATACATAAAAACTTCTTATTATCCTCCTAGTCATTCTCCTCGTCCTTATCCTCCTCCTCGATTACAACAACCACCATTTGTTTGCCCCAATGATCTTCTATAATCTTTATCGGGCTTGCTATACACTACTCATTTCTCTGTTGGCCTTCACGTAGATGGTGAATCTCCTAAGTCATAAGAGTGATCTGCTTGGCAGGCTCTGCAGTACTCGGGTATGACAACCTTGTGAC
Source organism: Phalaenopsis equestris (assembly GCF_001263595.1). Taxonomy (NCBI): domain Eukaryota; kingdom Viridiplantae; phylum Streptophyta; class Magnoliopsida; order Asparagales; family Orchidaceae; genus Phalaenopsis; species Phalaenopsis equestris. Next base: position 117,379 of record NW_018164896.1, read on the forward strand.
ACCCACATTAGCACAAGAGATCTCGACCTTCTTCTTTTCTGTCGTATGCGTCCATATATAACTTGAACTTAGACAATGCAGTGGTAGACTTTCTTATGGTCACTACAGAAATAATCAGGAATAGTATACATAAGTAAAAGGAGGAATGTGCAAAATCTAATCAGGAAACATTTCGTAACTATGTCTAGAACAAAAATAAAAAATATGACAAGTATGACATACGTAGCAAAAGCAAATAAAAAGTTCTTGGATATATTCATTACAAATTCTTTCTATAAGTGTAAAGCCACTCATCCAACTTAACATAAGTCTAAATTAACTAACTTCTATGCTTCTGTTATAGGCTAACCTTTTGCAACATAAATAATTGCGAGCCTCACCACCATCTTATAAAATTTATGTTCAAGTATAAGTGGTACTTTTCTATGTTCAATTGGTCTTATGCATTCCTTCACTTCAACCACCCAACATGAAGTGAAATTAAACCTAAAATTTATATTAAAATAAGCATCCATTAAGCCTAGGGTTCTAACCATTCAAGCTTGACCTTTCCTCTCAACTCACCCTTCCAATTTACAATAACATAACCTAAACCTAATAATCTTGTCGAGCTAAAAATGAAAAGATAAAATTTAACATACACTGTTCACTTTTACTTTGCGATATTATATAGTTGGTTTACCCTTATTCCACGATTAAGAATTAGATCAAGCCAATTAGAGATAAAAATACACTTTCTCCAAGATAGCCAAAATAAGATAGTTCGACAACTTCTTTGAGAATCCCATAATAATCAATCTCATTATCTGATTTATCGTTTGGTTTAACACATATGCTGAAATTACAAGTCTTTTTTCCTTCAAACCAAGATCTCGTATGAACTTTGTACCCATTTACATCGTAAACTTGACAGATTTTTATGACCCGCATAAGTTTCCAAGCAGGATCTATCAGCCCCTGATCTGTTACTTCATTCATTTAATCATGAATTTATTAATTTATACACAAGAAATCTTATGTTAATGAAAATTCATGTGTCCATAAGAGATGAATATGTCAGTTTTCACTCACATGCAATGTAAACCATTTTGGAGAAATTATTCTAGTTCTCCTTACTGGTGGCATCAACTTCGACTGAATTTAATGAATCCACAAAGAAACTGTTCACACATATACATATATTTGAATTAGCTCATCATGAAATTTTCTAGACAAATGAGTGAACAACTATAATAAAACATGTCTAACTCAATAAAGGGTTGAACTTCATCTAAATTGAGAATAATATAAAGTATCACAGCTCTGCTGGAAAACAGAAAGGGTGGGTTGATGGCGTCACCAAACCCAATAATTCTTTCGTGGATTTTTCTTTCTCAAAATAGTAGGAGCAGAATGCCATTGTCTCTTGCAATAAATTTATCGGGCTTTATTCTTCACAGTTCTCTTTAGTTTATTCAAAAAACTAAAAAAAAAAAATGTTTCTTAGGACAAAGTTGCAATATTCTTTAGAAATGAGGGATCTCATTCCGAGTTATCTGTTGCTCTTAGATTGTTGAAAATCAAAAGAGAGTATAACATGCCACAAGAGTGCTTTGATCAATTTGCATGCCTGCTGAAAGTGACTAATCCACCTGAAAATTTAGTCCCTTAAGATTTAAAAATGAAGAAAATTTGGTCTCTGAGTTAGGGATTAAAGTAGAGAAGATTGATTGTTGTATAAACGAATGTATGCTATATCACAAGAGGAGCACGTGGAGACTCAATGCAAATTTTAAAATTCTCCTAAATTCAAATCTTCGAGTAGAAAAATTATGAGGCAGTAGGAAGTTCTATTTAAATGGCTCTTTCATCTACCACTTTTTCCACGTCAACAGAGGCTATACAACTTTACCTGTACTGTTACACATGACGTGATATTAGAGAAGATTAGAAGAAAACAACTCAATGAGTCATCTAGCAGATGTGGAGGCGTGGAAATCTTTTGATCGCAATATCCTGTGTTTGTTGTGGAGGCACGTAAAGTCTGACTAGTTTTATGCTATGATGGCTTCACACTATACTGTCAAACTACATCACCCTACTCTTGTTGGCCGATAATTGTTACACCATACAATGTGCCGCTTGAGATGTGCATGCAACCTGTTTCTTCTTTTTTACTCTGGTTATTCTTTGTTCCACTATCCTTAAAGGGAAGATTGATGTATATTTGCAGTCATTGATAGATGAGCTATAAATTCTTTGGGAAAAAGGTGGAATGATGTACAACGTTTCTAGAAAACATAATTTCCTAATGAAAGTAGTATTAATGTGGATAATAAGTAAGTTTCCTGCATATGTAATGTTATCTATGTGCAGCTCCATGGGAAATTTAGTATGCCCATATTGCATGAATTTATCTAAGACATTTATGCTTCAACATGGCAGGAAGAATTCATGTTTTGACTGTCACCATATGTTTCTAGATGTTGAACATCCCTTTAGGAGGAAGAAGATGCATTGAGAAGAAATAAAATCGAGAAATCCTTGCCACCTCCAAGAATATCCGAAGAAGAAATAATGTTGATTGTTAGTGATTTTCCAAAGATTATTGTATGTTTTGGCATTTCTTCTCATCATCCACTAGGATATAATATCACTTATAATTGAAAAAAGAAGTCATTTTTTTATGATCTGCCTTATTGGAAGGCTAGCATGATCATATACAATATGGATGTCATGCACATAGAAAAAAATTGCTTTAATAATATCTTCAACATTGTGATGGATGTTAATGGAAAAATGAAGGATAATGTGAATGCTAAACTTGACTTAAATGAGACATACAAAAGTAGGGAGTTGAAGATCCATGAAACTGCAGCCACCAAATTCATTAAGCCGAAAGCAAAATATCCCCTCACTTTGTCCTAGTGAAGAAAAATTTGTGAATGTCTCTAATCACTAAAATTCTCAAGTGGGTATGCTTCAAATTTGAGCTATTGTGTTGATGTGGGTGCTGGAAAAAAAATTGGAATGAAAAGTCATAATTGTCATAATTTTTTACAAAATTTAATGCTAATCGCATTTGGCAGTTTATTGAATGAAGTCTTTTATCCATTGATTGAAATCAGTGCCTTCTTTAGGGAACTATATGCAGCTCGTCTGAAGCTTAACAGCATACTTCAGCTAGAAGAAAACATTCTTGTAACACTTTACAAGCTTGAGAGAATATTTCTGCCAAGTTTCTTCGACTTGATGGAGCATCTCCAAGTGCATTTACCCCACAAAGATTTAATTTGAGGTTCAGTGTAGTACCACTGGGTGTATCCGTTTGAGAGGTAATTACATTTACACAAGATAGTAAGTCACTCATCTATAAAGAATATTGGAAATTTGTATTGAGCAACATTTATTTTTTAAATGTTTTAATAGACTAAAGAAAACTGTGAAGAAAAAACCCAACTAGAAGGATCGATATGTGAAGCATATTTACTATAAGAGACGACAACATTCTGCTCCAATTATTTCACGGAGGAAGAGTTTACAAAAGATTTGTTGGGTTTGGTGCCACAATTGACCATTCTGTTTTCCAATAGTTAGGTGAAGATTCGAGAAGATGCACATCACATTACCTTAATGATCAGGGAATCTAAGCAGCAACTCTTTATGTTTTTTCTTAATTGCGAAGAAATATAACTCTTTATTGAGTAAGACATTTTTTATTTTAATTTTTAACACATTTATCTGAAAATTATCATGATTAACCATTTCAATGATATTTTAATGTGTGAACAGTTTATTCATGGATTCATTAAATTTAGATGAAGGAGATGACATGAGCCGGGAAATCAAGAATAACTTCCTCTAGTTGTTTACAGCACACGTGAGTTAAAATTGAAATTTTCATTCCTCATGTAACATGAGGATTTTTATTAACAAAAAATTTTGTATGTATATATTAAGAGATTCAGAATTGGAGAAATGAAGTGACAGATCAGGGGTTGATAGATCTTGCTTGGAGACCTATACGCATCGTGAAAATCTGACAAATTTACTTGAGAATGGGTACAGTTCCATACGATATTATGGTCTGAAGGAAAAAAAAGCTTTTTAATTCAACATTTTTGTTAAAACAAATGATAAGTTGAACGATGAGATAGACTATGATAGGATTTTGAAAGAAGTTGTTGAACTATCTTATCCAAACTCTACTGGTGGAAGTGTATTCATATTCAACTATACAGTTCGATCATGTTTCTAATCGTAGAACAATGGTAAACAATTTTATACTATCAGAGAAGTGAATGTGAAAAGAAGATATGCTAAATTTGATCCTTTCACTCTAGCTCGATAAGCGAGACACATTTATTCTCTTTGATATCTTCATAGAGCAAGAGATAACGTTGATTGAACAGTTGTCATTTTGAATAAACCAAGAGCTACCATTAATATTCTGAATAACATTGAATTTCCCCATCAAGAAACATAAATGATAGGTTTTTTTTTTCCACTTGAAGGAATCGATGAAGAGCTCAATTTAGAGGATGCTAGTGGCGAATACAAAGAAATTAATTTCAGTGATTAGTACAACTCCGACGATGCATTTAAAGAAGACATCATGCTTATATCCTTCAGTCACTCTTGAGACGATGCTGAGTAAGAAGAGTAGTTTATTACACTTTTCATTAAATTTCGTATTTTAGTTTGTTTCATAGTTTTATGATTTCCGTTTTAGTAGTTGTACTTTGCACTTTACAAATTTGTTTATTTGTCTACTGCATACTTATATGTTTTATAAATGATCGACTTTTTGTAAATCGACAAATATAAGAATTTGATGGCTCTACTAGAAGATTTAATTTCCAGCAACGGCGTCCAAAGACTTGATCGCGACTTTATAGATGTGTCTAATTTGATTAAGATGTATAAATATAATATTCAATAATGTTAAAGTCGAATTTGTCAACGCAAGTATACGTATCACTCAAGTAATATAGGGCTCTAATGGAGTCCTATATATCGATCCCACAGTGAGTAGTTCAGAATTAAGGACTAAGACCTTAGAAAAGCAGTACTTTAATCACAACAACGACATTCAATTTGTTTATCTGTCACTAATAGACAATTGAAATAAATATATAATTTTAATAACTAATAAATAACTAATGATATAAAGTAGGGTTTAATTGTAATATTCAATATATAAGAAACATCATTCTCCTTGTCAAGAAATTATAGTGAATGAATAAAATGAATTAGTTCAATTTATATTGTGCCAAATAGGATCATATCTATTATTTACCCTTTGGTCCAGGCATAAGGAACATTGACTAATCCTATGCTTGTTTACTGAATCTGCGGCTAGGCTGGGAGG
>NW_018164896.1:122866-124259 GCF_001263595.1 Phalaenopsis equestris
AATATTTCCCTATTTATTTGCACCCAACTTCCAAGGGCTTTGACCTCCCCAAATCTTGGATGTAATCTTCACTTTAGTTGTAAAACTCAACATATTTTAACAGATCAATTGGTCAGATTAAAAGTAAATTAAGATCGAAGTAAGAAGATCATCACAATTTCTTAAACATTTTCATGGCTTCGCCAATTCAAATCACCATTTCACAAATCTCGAGACAAGGAGAAAAACAGAGAAAACTACTTATAACTTATGAGGAAAACACAACAAAACTCAGAATTCATAAATAAAATCAAAGTCATACAAACTACAACAAGTAAATAACTTATCTCTAAATTCTCCCCAAGAACACTCCTCGAAGTTCCTCTGAATCTCTTTCTTTCTTTACAGCACACAAAATTCCTCTTCAAAGAAGCAAGAAGGAAGAAATCTCTCACCTTCCCTCCACTATTACAATTTCTCGAAGAAATCCTCACAATTGTTACACACTAATGAAACTTCTCTAACCTCTAAGGCCTTTCTAACATCTAGGACCTTCCAGGCTCTCCAGGACTTCTAAGCTCTCCAGCCCCTCTTAATTTTCGGCCAAAATGTTCTTTTAAAGTTGTGGATGAGCTTTCCTAAGAGTTGCCTAAGCATCCCTTCAAAATTTGGCCTTATCCAAAGCTTCAGTAAAGCTTGAGTAGGCATAACCGTCGATCTCACCGTCGGCGGGCTTCTGAATATTTTGTCCTGTGGTCTCGGGAAAAGCTCGCCGTCGGCGGGGTCGAGGGCACTGTCAGCGGCCTAGTTCAAATCTTCACATTTTGGTCCTTTTCGCTCCAAATTCGCTCCTTTTTGTATTTTTTTGCTCCAATGACCCTAATTCATCATTCCTGTGACAAAACATCAAAAATATCTTTCTTTAAAGTGCAATATCATTAAAAACAGTATAAAATAGGAATGAAAATCTTAACATATTTTCATTTCTTTAAAGTGCAATATCATTAAAAACAGTATAAAATAGGAATGAAAATCTTAACATATTTTCATTTCTTTAAAGTGCAATATCATTAAAAACAGTATAAAATAGGAATGAAAATCTTAACATATTTTCATTTGGTCAATATACATTACGTACAGTTTAGTTTTTATTTTGTTACATAGTATGTATTATGTACATTAATTAATAAAACTTATTCTTCTTGTTGAAGATGTCGACAGAGGTAGGGTCAGTCTCCTTTCTTACTTAGGGGGGGTGGTGGCATGGAGCAAAGCACTAACTGACAAAGATGAATGTCAGGAGAGGCCATCCGACTTTGACACCCACTTCCACCCCCGCTCCTGCACACACCCCCGCCCTTCCCTCGACTATCACCCCTGCCACCACCCCAACCCCCACCTACACACCAGCCAG
>NW_018164896.1:124277-156325 GCF_001263595.1 Phalaenopsis equestris
CCCCCCCCGCCCCCCCCCCACCCCCCCCCTACCCCCCAGCCTACTAAACCTCCCCCCCCCGGCGCTTTCCTCTGTCACCACCCCCAATCTAATCCTTGCCCCCACGCCTACCTTCACCCTTACTGCAGTGGGGTTGAGTGCATCAGAGGCCAACACTAGCTTTACCTGGTAGGAGCCCATATGCAGTAGCTATCACATCGAGCCTGTTGACAATGCATAAGTTTTTTTTTTTAAGTTATGTCAGTGATCTATTTATTTTTTCAAACGAATATAGAACTAAAAAAATTTTGTTTTAAGGTTCTACCCCTGACCCAGACTATTCATGCAATTCGAGATATTATTCAGAGCAAGTACGACTCAACATACTTATCGTGGAAGGAGATTCTGATGGTCATTCGAGATATTTGGTTTTAGGAGTTTGCGGTAAGTATCATTCAAAAATAACTTAAAATTATTTTTAATTATTTAACAATTGAACATAATCCCTGTAATATTTACAAAAATTATTCTCTCAGTGCTTTGAGCACAAGGTGCACATCTGGCGCAACTTCGAGCGTAAGGGCTGTGATCTCCTCCGAGACATGTTTAATGTATCTGAAAATTGCGACAATGTAATCTATGGCTTGAAGATGATACTTTTGCGACGGTGATTTGGGCATGGGATTTTTTGGACTATGAGAAGAAGATGGAGTGGGCAAATTAGAATAGGCGATCAGACTATGGTGGCATTGAGCCCTCCAAGCACACTAGTAAAGTGCAACCACCTACAAAATACAAATGGAGGTTGATAAGATTTCATTTATTTTATAAGATTTTCTATAGTTAGAATATGTATTCTAGCTATTTTATTTTAGGATCAGACTGTGGAAATTGGACGAGAGCTCTCTCCGTTGATGTACATGAGCTCACCCACTGAAAGCAGTCTGACCTATCTAGGATCGACAATAGATCTCGTATGCTCCAAGTAATTGATGAGCTAAACTAGTTTGATGTTAATACATGTTAGCTCTAACTAAATATAACTACTTTTGTTTGCAAGAGAGATTCCAACAGCTGAAGGAGAGTCGAACCCAGGTGTCGGAAGTTATTACGATCCACAAGCTTGATCCTTTTGAGTACGACTTGTGGAGGGAGGCTGCTAAAGGGAAGTCGAAGTGTGAACTCTACGGGCTCTGGTCCCAGGGGTTTAATTGCAATGCTCACCTTTCACCAGTGCATCTGCAACTTCTAACTTTATCGCATAGGAAGAGGAGATCTCCAGATGTGTTGTGACATTCTTTGTCGAGATGGAGGCTCGCTTCTCTTAGACGAGGTCGAAGCTAGAGACCAATATGGAGGGCAAGCTAAAAGCTAAGTTGGATTTCTTCCTGCAGCGGATGAGGGAGCGAGGCAAGGCAGAGGCGGTATTGGAGGAGGAGAAAGTGGCGGAGGATGATGAAGATGAGGTTGGCGAGATGGAGGAGGATGATTAGGAGGGGCATTTTCTTTCTTTTTTATGCTTATGTACATTTGGAGATATGTTTTTTTCTGTGAACAGTGATATATATATTTTAGAGTAAATGCATTTTATTTATTTCATTATTTATTTGGATAATTTACTGTTTGACAACAATGTTATTTCTTTTTATGCATGGAATTGCATATTAAATATTGTGATAATAGGTGGTGATATAAACACAAAAGAAAGAAATTTTTTTATGCTACAGGTTTCTGACGGTTTACCGCTGGGTTTTATGACGGTTCCAAACTTATTCGTAGGCAAAACCAACGGCTAGTAGATGGACATTTTAACAATGCTTAACGGACATATAACTGACAATATAAGGTGTGTCACACAAAAACGACGGGCACGACACTTTTCCAGCAATTAACTCTTCAGTTACATAAAACGATGCATAAAAGATGCTTAACTGATGATTTTACTTGAGTCAAAAAACCAATGGGTGCGACACTTTTAAAAAAGTTAATCCATCGGTTAGAAAAAATGACACATAAACGAAGCTTAACCAACAGTTTTGCCTGCGTCAAAAACTAAGTGTTTGACACTTTTCTAACGTATATGTCATGGCTATTACTGATGACAAAACTGTCAGTTATACGAATTGACGAATGCCGACAATTTGAATTTTCTCAAAAAAAAAAAACTACGGCATCAAATTGCTACGGCATCAAATTGTCGGATATTGTCGGATAATTTTCAATACTTTTATAGCGTCAGAAAATCGGTCGGTTTTGGAATTAATGACCAGCGTCTTACCTACGACCTTAAAACAGTCGATATACCGTCAGTAACTTTAAAAGAGACGGTTTTTCTTATCATAATCGACGGATTGTGGTTGACAAAAAGCCTAAATTCTATTAGTAAACTTACAACCTTGCCATAAATGAATAGTGTCCCAATTGGTAGTTTTCATAATTTAATAGTTTTTTAGAAGAACATTTTTGTAGATTTTAAAACACACATTTCTCAAGGCACACTTCATTTTTGCAAAAACATACATTTAACTGTCGTAGAATTCCGATGTACTTAAGTTTGGAAACGTAGGATAAGTGACAGAGTATAGGTTGGTATTAAGATTTGTTAATTGAACTGTCTTCTATGGGTTTTTATTGTGATTTGCATGAATGTGTTATCTTTAAAGTATATGAAAATATTTTATATAAGCCATTGATTTTGCCTTCTATCTATTAGCATAGAGGAATCACGGATCTGGTGGCGATATAGGATATTCTAGACTTTAATTGTATATTTGTAAGTTATGCATCTCTCTCTTAACTCTCAATTAAGTGCTCAAGTGGACTCTCGTATACATATTACATGATTATAAATATTTTGATTAGTCGATATATTGCCCCATTTGTATTTATAGTTGAGCTAGTGTGTTTCACCGTGGGTTGCATTCAAGCTTTTTGAGAGTCCCCTGTAACTTAAGTGCAGGTTCTATTTAATTCCCCATTTACTTTTATAGGTGAACTACTGAGTTTGCTTTAGGTTTCTCTTGAGCTCATTGACCAGTCTTCGAGTCCCTTAAACCTGAGAGATTTCATATTGGGGTCTTAAAATTCATCGTATCTCTGTTATTACAAAAGTGACGCAAATCTGATGGCATGTGATTTTAATCGGAGTGGGTTTCACAGTGCATGAACACTTTCCTCATGAATTCCTTATTAACAAAGGGGTATATGGTTGGTTAAATCTACAATGGATTCAAACCTCCCTTCATCTTTTAGAAGCGTTGGGTAAATTTTGGTGTTACACTTATTACGGGGAAAGTTTTGTTTGCAGTTCAATTAGTTTTCAAGTCCCCACCCCCCCGCTGCTTAGCTTGCTTAGCAATTTTTTGTTGTCAATTTTTTTTTTCTTTTTTTTTCTTTTTTTTTTCTTTTTAAACCCATTTTCAGCCTTAGATCTTGATAGCATTTCCGCAACTTTTTGACGTCATTCTCATAATGAACGTTACATAAAGAAAGTTAGGCCTAACCATCATGTCAAGAAAGACTTGTATGGCCTGAATATGATAGTCGAAACATTTAAAGCCATCGATGCCAAAGATGTGCATATGCTACGTGCAAGGTGAGCCACAAAATAATAATAGAATTTATTATGTAATTTTTTTGCAATATTTTGACAGCCTCCCACCATCATCCTTACGAGGGGGCTGCTTTGAGAATATGGGCTTAACCACCATGCCAAGAAGGACATGCATGGTCGGTGTCTTGAGCTATCGTGGGCAAAAAAGTTATGCATGGGGTATCTGAAAGCAGAATTTGCATATGCCCTCATTGTGTCGTGAGCATCGTCAAATTCTCTCATCATGCTAAAAAAAACATGCACCAGTTCACCCATGGGGACACATCGCAAAGCATGTTATAATAGGTTTATCACACCGTTGATTTGTGAGTGTCGCCAAATTACCTTCACAATGAAAGAAAAACAAGCATGAATTTGTTCGTGGCAGACATGTTGCAAATGGGTTGCGTGAGTGTTGTATATGAATTTCTTTTGCTATGAGAAACATCCAAGTATTCCACTTATTACGCTAATTAAACACACCCCATATGCATATAGAGTTTTAATGCACATTTTTACATTTTTGGATGTGAAATGCAATCATCAAATTCCTGGCATAGATTTTTTAAGACGATAAAGCTTTTGAACATTTTTTTTCTCTTCCCCTCTATCTCACTTCCTCCCTTCTATTCAAGAAAATATTACCTGCTGAGTCCAGATGTTACTTTACGTCTGGACTTCAATCTAAAATTAGATTCTTTACATATTTTATTCACTATAGCAGAGTTGTAAGTTTCTAAAATATATAATTTGAATGTAAGGGTTCATAGCATGACATAAACACATGATTGTACTGAAGAAAAAATTCAGATACAACCATATTATACTGAGCAAAATATATAAATAATCCTTAAATCCGCTATAATGAGGACAAAAATAGTTTTAAAATACACGATTTGAAAGTAAGAGTTCATAACATGACATAAACACAATTTTACTAAAAAAAAATCTCAAATACAATCATTTTGTACTGAACAAAACTTATATATAATCTTTAAATTTGCTATAACGAGAACAAAAATGGTTCAAAAATAATGATTTGAAAGTAAGGGTTCATAGCATGACATAAAACACATGTTAACTCTTATATGTTTAGTACAACACGATTGTATTTGAGATTTTTCTTCAGTAAAACTATATTTTATGTAATGTTATGAACTCTTACATTCAAATCATGTATTTTAAAATTATTTGTGTTCTCGTTATCGCAGATTTAAGGATTATTTACATATTTTGCTCAGTACAACACAATTATATCGTAATTTTTTTTCTTCAATACAATCATATGCTCATGTCATACTATGAAATCATATATTTTAGAATCTTATAAGTGTGTTGTAGTGAATAAAATACGTAAATAATGTAATTTTATATTAGAGCGAGACTCTTTGTCCGTACTCCACACTAATAATTTCTCCTTTTTACTATTTATTTCTCATTTTTACCTCTCGGGTAAGAGGAGTTCGGGGTTGCGGGAAGAGGGAGGTGATCTTGGTTTGGGTCGTCGGAGGGCATCAACCGGATTAGGATCGCCGGCAGGAGAAAAGGTAGAATTTCGAAAGTGGAAAGCATCCTGGGACTTGCTGAGGAGAAAAAGTGATTGAATTGGTGAGAATTGTTGGTGAAAGCAAGGAGTTGATCGCCGACTTTTTCAGATTGCCCAACATGTGAAAGAAGCGGCGGCAGGTGGGTCCTCTCACATGCTAGAGAATAGGGTGATTTGGATTTGCGTGGACCCATTTCGGTTCGTGGTTTTGAAAGAAGCCGGTCGGAGAGGGTACTCTAGCGAAGGAAGTTGATGAGGATATGGGAGGGGTTGCGTTAATTTTGTAGGAAAGGGAACAATGCGAGAGGCATCATGAAAATGTGTTAGAGAGAGAGAGAGAGAGGGGAGAGTGAAAATGGTTGATGTTGCCTCAGACGCGTGGCTTGCGAGGAGAGGAAGACCTGAGCTGCCAGAGGAAGCCTGCCGGCGGAAAAGTTGCGAGCAGGGTGGTTTCTGTGAGATGGTGTGGTTGCCCTTGCGTGAAACAGAAATGTGGAAGAATGCCCGGAGATTGTGGTAGCATTGGAGAGAGGCGTGTTGGCTACAAAAATATCATATGAGTAGTGCACGGGGAAGGGAACACAAATTACAACTCAAGGAGAACCTAGAAAGCACCACTAACAAGCAAACATTAACCGATAAAATTAATAAAAACAAGATTCAAATAACACTCATTCTGCAACAAAAACAAATGAACTCTAACAATACTCCAACAGCAACATAACTCTAACGACACACCAGCATCACTCTACAGCAACATAACTCTAACGACACTCTAATAACAACAGTAATCTCAATGGTAGATAGGCCCTGCAAAGAAAAAGAATAGAGAGAGCGGCACAATACCAGAGAACCAACAAAAAAAAAACGAAACGCGAAGATAAAAAACCAAAGAAGATAAAGCAAAAACCAAAGAAAAATAAGAGGGAAAACTAACTATAAGAAATCAGAAATAACCTGCAAAATAAATTTAAAATTAAATCCTAAACTTTTAATATATAATAACATATTCAGAAACTAGTTGAATTATAATTACGGTTGGTATTCATCAATGCTCAATATCAAACTATATAATTCGCTTATAACACCATGATGTTTTAAGATTGTACATGAAAGGGTGTATTTCAGTTCAACAAAAATAGTTTTGATGATATTTTTTATTTGATGAGATCGTGGTGATTTGCATGTAAATATGAATGCTTGTTACCCAAACTTTGCATCTACCTTATATACTGCTCTATCTATCTAGACAAAATTCAATGATAACTTATTATTGAAAATCCTATATAATTTTTATAAGATAAGCATTAATGTTGATGTGAGGAAGAAACTAAATTAAGATAGATCTATCTTAGGTGAGTCCATTATATACATAATTTCCTCTTGAAAGAACTAATTACTTTTATCATTGACGTATTTATCCTTTATTCTCTTAGAAAATAAATTATGGGGAAACACAAAGAAGGCGGTGTGTCCACGTCATCAAAGATTGAAATTATTTTACTTTATTGTGGCTTATGCATAAATGAAATTGAGCCGGCTAATAGAACTACTTCCCATTTTAATAAATAAGGTTGAGAGAATCTTGTCAAAACTCTCATTGAGTGTACTAGTAGGATGCATGGCCGTGCAAAATAAAAAAATTAATCGAATCAATTTTAAAAAAAGAGTGAAAGTTGTGGAAAGATTTACTACGGGGTGAGACCGGAATAAGAGGGGATTCATTGAAAAAAATGGTAAAAGGTTCAAATAAGTGGCGGAATGAGAAAATACAAGTATACTTTATATTTAATTCATAAAAATTTTTTAGTATATGTGTCAATATTAGACTTTGAATGTTACTTTTGTAGGTTAATCTTGTATTGAATAATTTTTTTTATAACAAAATAATGCTCAAGTTGGAAGAGAAATTAGGCATAATGTTTGGCCGTATGGTAGCAAGTGGGGAGAACATTTGACTGACAAGCTTGGGTATGTTGTCTTCTGAACTATGAGAGGAAACAATAGACTTATCAGCTGCAAAAATAATTCATGAGGATGATCCTAATATTGAAAATGCTCAAGGACTTTAAATTTGTGTTCGATTAATCGACATTTTTCAAATAAGAGAAAATAAAAAAAATAAAAGTAGAACGGTAGAAATTTTCTCAAAAATCAAATTGAGGCATTAGTTCAAGCTTCCACATGTATTAGTGAAGCTAAATATACACTGAATGCTTCAAGAAACTCTGTTACTATATGTATTGTACTGGAAGAGTTAGCTAACATATCAAATAACCAATGATATTGAGTTTTACGACTTTGCTCTAGAGCAAATGAAGGATAATGATGAAAGAGAGATTTCTAAGAACATTCACGAGGATGAAAAAATAAAATGGCTCAAAAGAAGATACTACAGGAGTTCATCTTTATTCAATATTACAATAATTTATTTAGTTATTACACACTAGATAGTTTGATTTCAAAGGCATTAACTACTTACATGAATTACATTTTTGAAAATAAACCATCTATATTTTTCTTTCAAATTATAGAAGTTTCATCGACTATGACATTTTTTTGTGTTTTGATTTATGGAGTTGAGTTATATTTCGTATACTCATATGAGTGCTACTATATTTTACCAATATTATAAATTAATTCATGTAATCATTATTTATATTCTAATTTTTATTTTTTCTTTTCTTTATTGTAATGGTCATATTTCTCCTTTTATATTCTACAAATTAGTTGCATTTCAATTTTTTCTTATAAATGAATATAATGATTGAAGATGAGTCAGTCAATGAAAGTGATGATTACGACGAGGAATGTATCTCAAATAATGAGCTAATAGGAGATGCTCAAATGACAAATGTAAATAACATAATAGCATGTAGGCTCACTTATTATCATGCACAATATATGAATAAGAGTTGATGCTTGACATCAACTCAAACTAGGGATAAATTGATGAGATTTTACGTGGACATCCTGTGAAATTTCAAAATATGTTCAAATATCACTAATAATATTTATAGAGTTACGTTAAGCATGAATCATTTTATGGCTTATTTGGATCACGAAGAACAATGTCTAGAGAAGTACTTGCAATTACATTATATATCATGGGGTAAATTGAATTTATGAGAGCAACATCACATATCCTTATTGAGACCAGCATATATTGAATTTTGTAATATTTCCTCTGAAACTCGTCAAATTGCATGTTATATGACATATTTCAAAGATTGTATTGGGGTTGCTGACGACACACATTTTCATGCTCGTATCCTTATTGAGGATCAAACAGACATAGGGCGACATTAATCTCAACACAAAATGTAAATGATGTAACTAGTTTTATTATGTGATTCATATTTGTTGCACCAGGATGGGAGGGTTCAACTCATGACACGAGTATTTTTAAAAATATTGTAACTAAAATAAAAGACAATTTTCCTTTGCCACCAGCACGTATAATAAATGTTGAACAACAAATATTAATTTTTTTTTTATTTTTAATTTACTAGTTGTTCAATTTATATTTTTGATGTATAGTAAAATTTTATTTAGTATATGTTGGGTATCCACTACAAAGAGGATATACTAAACCATATATCGGAACAAGATATCAATTACCACGTTTTCATTGTAAAGGTCTGCTTATTAGAGGTCAACATGAGATATTTAATAGAACACATTCTTCTCTTCGTAATGTTATGGAATGTGCAGTTGGCGCATGAATAAAAAAATGGGAGAATCTTAGTGATATGCCTAATTAATCTTTCAAAAAATAAAGCCTAATTGTTGTTGTAATGATGGATCTACATAACTACATACTTAAACATCAATCACAAATGGAACCAGGGTTTGACGAGTGTGATGTTGATGACCAATTTATTCATCCAAAGGCACATTAAGATAGAGTAGTAGACCATATTGATGAAACAATGCGTAGTAATACTAACTCAAATGTGGTTGAAGGGGAAGGTGCCGAAGATATGATTCAACTCAGAGACAATATCGCCACTCAGTTATATAATTCATATTTATAATGTACATGTTTAAATAAAAACCTACATGTACATTATAAATATGATTTATATAACCGGGTGGCAATACTATCTCTGAGTTGAATCAAATATTCGACGCCTTCCTCATCCGCCACATCTGAGTGCGTACTGATGTGCATTATTTCATCAATATAATCTCCTACTCTACTTCATGTGCCTTTGGATGAATAAATTGGGCATAAACATCACATTCCTCAAACTCTGAATCAATTCATGATTGATGCCTACGTATTTAGTTATTTAGAGCCATCAATGCAACCACAATTAGGCTTTGTTCTTTAAAAGAGTAATTAGGCATATCTCTAAGAATCTTCATTTTTTCTTCCATGCACCTAGCACAAAGAGAAGAATGTGTTATATTAAATATCTCACGTTGACCCTAATAGGTCGACTTCCACGTTAGAAATCTGGCGTGTGATATCATGTTTTAGGATATGATCTAATATACCTTCTTTTTAGTGGATAACTGATCCCCGATAACTGCTTATATGCAACAGTATAACAATAATTATGATTATATTTTTCACTTATATTTCCTTATTTCGCAACAAAACCAAAAACTTGATCCTGAAGAAAAATAAGAATTTAACTTTTAATTTAAATATATTGGGATACTACGCAAATATACGTATCGTTATCAAGTAATATAGGATTTTTTGATTAAGACCTGAATATCGAACCCACGGGGAAGATATGCAATATGCACTTTTTGGAAACTTTCTATTTTTAAGAGAGATAATTATTTAAACTAAAGACATTTTCGCAGTAAAGAAAGTTTAAATATTTTTGGTAATTTTAATATTTTGACAAAAACAGAACAAACTTAAAAAGATAACTTGAGTTTTTGTAGAAGAAAAGCACTTAAATATGAAAATATCTTTCTCCTTATCATGAATCAGTGTATCGGAATTCTGTTGTGAAAGTATACATACTGTGTTGTGCCAAATAGGAGCAATAATATTTTTTACTCTTACTAAAGATGCTATAAAGAACATTAGCTAATTTAAAGTTTGAATAGTTCTGAAGATCGGTTAGGCAGGGAAGATACTAGCTCTCACTCTAGATTTCCTTCGATTCCCTCCACCTAGGGGCTAACTTCTCGTATCAGAATCTAAGACAATAAACCAAGTTGGGGGCTTTAACCTGTCACTTTAAACTCTTCTAACTCTACACCCTTCAATGAATATTTCTCTATTTATTTGCACTCAATCATATGAATTACATTCTCATTCATACAACCTCATGTGATTCTTTCCAATTGTTGACTGAGACAATACCAGCCCGGTTTTTTCATGTTCTCAGAATAAATTTTAACATCTGGATTGGCCAAATCAAGAAGTAAATGAAGTACATGGATTTAAATCATCACAACTTCTTAAAATAAAATCACACTTTAGTTTAAAAGTAAAAATCATTGTCAAACCAACAACAAGTCTCAATTAAAACAAAAAGTAGTCTAAAACAAAAGATAAAAACTTATCTCAAGTCCTCCACGAAGCTCTTGAAGTTTCTTTGAATCTCTTCTCTTTTAAAACACCCTCAATATAAAACTAAAATAAAAAAAGGATAAATATGTGGTGTCTGAAAATCTCTCCAACTAACTCCCCAATTTTTGAACTTTCAAAACTTTCCTAGTACTTTCGGGACCTCTTTCAAAGTTCCAATCTTCCTTCTTTTATAATTCTCCAAAAGGTGCATTGGTATCTCTTCAAAATGTATCTTGATTCGATGTATTTCCCCAAGAGATGCATCCTTTCGCAATAATTTTTTTTCCATGGTGGTTGTAACCACCTATTAAGCCAATAGGTTCCTGAAAAACCTCTTCAAAATTCGCAAAAACTGAATTTACTCATCCAATAACTGCCACTGGCACTTGAGCGCGGGGCCTCTGGTGCTTAGGTGCGGACTTCTCTGTTTACCCTACGCTTAAGCGCCGGATTTGGTGCTTAGGCGCCAAAACACTTTTGCACATTTTTCACATATTTGCTCCAAATTTGATCCTAAATAATTTGATCCTTTTTCACTCCTTTAAGCATTTTTCACTTTTTTAACTGTACCTGAAAGAAAATTACAAAAATACATTCTATTAAAGCGCAATATCTCAAAAATAGGTATAAAAATGTGTCTAAAAATACTATATATTTTAGGCGTATCAATACCCAACTTTTACTAAATAAAATTTTCCAGTACATTAAAAATATTAATAGAATATTTCATGTTTAACATGTAGTATACTTGTTAATCGCGTAAGAAAATATTGTTCTTTAGATCAGTCACAATACTTTTAAAATTAGACGTGTCATGAGTTGAAACCTCCCATCCTGATGCAACAAATGTGAATCACATATTAAAATCAGTTGTAGCTATTATATTTTGTGTTGGAGAATTATGTCACCCTATGTAAGTTATCTAATCCTTAACGGGGATGCGAGCATAAATATATGTACCGTCAATTACCCCAATGCATTCTTTGAAATATGGCATATAATGTGCATCCCCAAGAATTGCATAGGGAATATTACGAAATTTAATATGTTGATCTTAAGATATCCATTGAAAGCTTAATTAATGCTTGAAGATTGATAGAAGATTATCTAGTTATTGCTTCCGTTGGGTGTTTAAAATGTTCACATGTTGCTCTAATTGATTTATTTTGTCCCATGATATGTAATATAATTTCAAGTACTTCTCTAGACGTTGTACTTAGTGATCTAGATAAATCATAAGATGATTCAAGCAATTGAAGTAAGTTTATAAATATTATTTGTAACATTATGAACATATTTTGAAATCTCACAGGATGTTCATGTAAAAGCTCATGTATCCATTTATCCCTAGTTTGAGTTGATTTCAAACATGGACTCTTATTCTTATATTGTGCATGGCAATAAGTGAGTGTATGTTATTGTGTTATTTAAAATTATTATTTGAGTCTTCCCTATTAGCTCATTATTTGAGATACATTCCTCATCGTAATCATCAACTTCTTTATCTGACACCTCTTTAATTGTTATAGTCATCTATATGAAAAAAAAATTGAAACACAGCTAATTCATTTATGATAAAAGGAGAAATACGTCCATTACAATAAAGTAAGGAAATAATAAAATTAGAAAATAAACAAGGATTACATGAAATCATAATCTATAAGATTTGCTAAATATACTAGCACTCATATGAGTATAAGAAATATAAATCATTAACATAAATTCAAGCATGAACAAAAATATCGTATTCAATGAAACTTCTACAATTTTGAAGAAAAATATACTTAGTTTATTTTCGGAAATGTAATTCATGTAATTAGTTATTGCTTTAGAAATCAAACTACATAGTGTGTGTTAACAAAATAAATCATTGTAATGTTGAATTAATATAAACTCTTGTGGTATTTCTTCTGAGTTAACCCATTTTTTCATCCTTGTGAATGTGCATGAAAATCACTCTTTTATCTTTATCCTTCATGAGCTTTAGAGCAAAGTCCTAAAACTCAATATTATTGGTATATCTAATATGTTAACTAACTCCTCCACCGCATCACTTATTGCAAAATATTTTCTTGAAGCATTTGGTGTAGATATAGCTTCACGAACATATGTGGAAACTTGAACTAATGCCTCAATTTAATTTTCAAGAAAATTTCTACCACTCGACTTTTGTTTTTTTATACTTTCTCTTATTTGATTATTGTATATCAATTGAAAACAAAATTTGAATTCCTTGTGCCTTTGCAATAGTAGGATTATTTTCATAAATTTCCTTCGCAGCTAATAAGTCTGCTGTCTCCTCTCATAGCTCAAAAGATAGCATTCCCGTGCTTGGTAGCCAAAAGTTCTCCCCGGTTCTACTATACTACTAATTATTATGTCAAAATTTTCTTCCAACCCGAGCGTTATTCCATTATAACAAAAAAGTTTCACTGCGGGATTAACCTACATTAAGAGTGAATGTGCAATATTGACACATAATATTTAAAATCATTTATGAAGTAAATACAGAATATACCTGCATTTTCTCATTCCACTACACATTTGAAGTTTTTACTGTTATTTTCAATGGATTTCATCCTATGCCGGTTTCATTTCATAGTAAATCTTTCCACAGCTTTCACTTTTTTTAAGTTGATCCAATTTATTTTTTAATTTTGCGCGGTCATATGTCCTACCAGCACGTTCATTGTAATTTTTAACAAGATTTTCCGACCTTATTAAAATGGGATGTGGGTCTATTACCCAATTCCGTTTCATTAATGCATAAGTCACAGTAAAGTAAAGTAATTTTAATCTCCCATATTGTAGGCACACCATCTTTTTTTTCCTTCCCTATGATTTATTTTTTAAGAGAAGAAAAGATAAATACGTTAACGATACAAGTAATTAGTTCTTTCGAGAGGAAACTATATATGTAATGGACTCACCTAAGATAGATCTATCTTAATTGAGTTACGTCATCACATCAACATTAATAATACAAATTTTGTCCAAACTTGTAAAGGAGTACATAAGATATAAGATAATTTTGGGTGACAAGCATTCATATTTACATGCAAACCAGTAAAATCTTATCAAATAAAAAAAAATCATCAAAACTATCTCTGTTGAAGTGAAATACACCTTTCCTTATACAACTTGAAAACATCGATGTGTTGTATTGGGTGGTACATATAGAGAAACATAAAATTATGTGGTACGTGTGTCAAATTACCTAAGAAAATTAAATCTACAATTATTTTTTTATTGATTTGCATGTAATATATATATGTCTCGATGAACGTTGTTGTTTGTGTAAGCAAACGGGAAATCTCACTAGTTTATATAATCTTTACATTAACAAGCAAGAAGAAATACATCTATATAATTATCAAACTATTTATACACAAAAGATTAGTACGTTTGAAGATTTAGAATAAAAACTCACATATTCTTGTAGAAAGTGCATGAAGAATATCTCTTAAACATTATATATTTATCTTATAGTGACAATTTCGAACTATGAAGGAGAAATTGAATAAGGATGCTACATTTGCAAATAATGATAATTACATAAAGACCACCCGAAACATTGATATTTTCAAATTAATTATGCAGGTGAATTTTTTGAACTACTGAACTGATGTATTTAGCCTTCCACCATCAAACTATTGAAATTTTGATAACAATAAAAAATATGGGTTGTGATTTTATCATGAATTTTTATATTTTAGTGAGACTGTGGTTGATTTGTAAATTGAAAGTTTTGGGTGGTTTGTATGTGATTGCTCCTTGTAAATAACAAGTTTTGGGGTTCTATGCATGTCATTGATCTAATTAAATAAAAATGAATGAAAGAAGCTGCTTCATTTTGTAAAAACCAAAGTTTCTGGTGCTAAATCTAGAAGAATTTAAGGATTAGTTGGATCGCAAGGAACGCGAAGAAGTGATTAAATCCAAGTTGAAATAGGGAAGACGGTGATAGCTTTGTTCCAGCTCCTTATTGCATTTGAGGGGGCAGCAATGCTGGCAAGGAATCGACTATCTGAGCGGCCAACAAGTAAGAGCATCGGCGACAAGAATGTCAATCATATGATGATGAGAAAACTGAAAGCAATCACAGTGACAGAGAAAACCTGAAATAGCAATAGCCATAGGGAATGGAGAGACAGAGCGTTGGAATGGAAAAACTTTTAGGATTTGACAAAGGTTAAAAATTTGTGGAATAAGCTTCACTTCTATTTATCACATTTACTTGACTTGATAAAAACTCAAATACTCCACTACTATTTATGCTAGTGACACATCCTAAATTAATGACTAAGATTGTGTCATTACAATTCTAATCTAATGGTTACAAATAATTTCATATCTCCCACACAATAACTACCACACCTACCACACAATAATTTTATATATACCAAACATTCTAGAATAAGCTTCTAAATGAGACATGTTTCTAGAAATTAAGCTCTTATTGAGTTTTATTTAAACAACTAAAATCAAATTTATATTTCAACACGGGAAACCTAATGACTCTGTGAGGGAAGCGAATTCGAATGATAAAATTTGACTCTTTACTTATCTAATGCGGAACATCAGTCTGATAGCTTCGGCCTCGTGGCCTTCAAAATTTCGCCATTGAGGACTGTGGTGGACGTGGAGTTCGGCGTGGGATCTCCTCCAAACGACTTTCTCCACTTTATTGACATCGCGATGGAGCTTTGTCGTGCCTGCATGCGAGGCCTTATTTTGATTTACGTTGAACGAGGCATATATAAAAAAAAAGGAACTTACGTACCACTCAATTCCTATGTATTTACATATCTACTGCCTAAATATTAATTTTTAAATATATATCACATTACCTATGCCTGAATAGATGATTTCTCTCACTTTCTAAATAATAAAATGATGATGCTTTTGATGTGATATAAGAAAGATTTGAATGATAAAAATGTAGAAGGTAAAGTATCGGCGTGAGATTCGTAATTACATAAGTTTTGGGTGGTATGTATGTAAACGCACGCCCCATAAGAAAATTCAACTTTGATTTATGATTATAAAATATCGCCAGACACCGCCAGTTCAACTTCTGTGGAATTTTAGCGATTCTGAAAAGCTGATTCTTTGGTTGCGTCGTCCTCCATAAAGTTTCTAAGAGACCAATCTTCTTCAACCATTAAACAGATTAAATGACCTGGCGGTGTTAAAAAAAACAATAATGAAAAAAATAAAAATATATATCAATGATGATAATTTTTCTTAGGATGAATTTTATCTATAAAAAAGGCAAGAATTTAATCATTAAGAGGTGTGCCCTCTCAGAAGAATTTAAAAATGGTTAGTAAATATCATAAATCTGTATAGGAGGAAATTTCAGAGGATACAAAATAACATCTAAAATTTTACAATCTAATTTGTATTAGCATACCATATTTAAAATTGTTAATAAATATGTTAATAAAATTCTCTCTTTCAGCT
The DNA here is from genome assembly GCF_001263595.1 of Phalaenopsis equestris. Taxonomy (NCBI): domain Eukaryota; kingdom Viridiplantae; phylum Streptophyta; class Magnoliopsida; order Asparagales; family Orchidaceae; genus Phalaenopsis; species Phalaenopsis equestris. Next base: position 140,403 of record NW_018164896.1, read on the forward strand.
ATATTAAATATCGTTTTATATTGGTTACACATCTTAACATATACATATATATATATATACATATATATATATATATATATATATTACCAAATTTATTCGCATATTTGTAATTATCAAAACCACCTCATCAAACATGGAGACTTATGAGGTCAATAATTTTCTTTTGATGCTAATAAATCTTGGTTGGACATCAAAAAAAGAGATTTTTTTTTTTGATTTTTTTTAAGAAATAAAAAGTACAAGCTATTAAAATTTTTTGAAATAGTTTACATAATTTAGTCATGAATTAATCTAATCTAGAAAAATAATTGAATTATGTGAGCATCATCAATATAAATAACTATGTATGAGCCTTAAAATATTAGCAATCATCCCAATTGTCAAGTAGGTTAAGCATTTAACTGCAAGGAAATATTCCAGATGTAAACAATTATTGAGGAACAAGAGACTAAGAGTTTTATAAAGCAAGTAGTTAAAACAAAAGGTGATATGGGTATCATTCTCCCAAAAATGATAGAAATGTATACTAGGATTGTTCAACAAGATATGCATAGGGTAGGAAACTTGAACCTAGCCAATAATGTCAAGCCCGATTTACCTTTCATAACAGTTTATCTAACTGCTCCTGCTAGTGTGCTTGGTGTACTTGAGTCGTCTAAAAGGAGATTCTTGTGAAAATTGCAACTTATAGAATCCTTGTCTGAGATTGTACAATAAACTGATTGATCGAATTGCTTAGATTGCAATTATTTAATATCGATTGGAAGTAATTGCACAATAGAGAATGGAGGATATCATGAATGAAGCCAATACAATTTATTAAAGCATTGACTTAACTAATGAATAGACCAGTAATCTGGTACAACAAAATCAAACTATGAGGGCTTGTGCAGCTCTCTCCATCTGGCTTAGTTCGGACATATTAACCATAGAGTGAGCATAGAATGAGATTAATGAGTCTGACTTCATAAATTTATGATATCTTTCTGTTATATTTTTTCACAAGTTATAATATTCATTCATAAATGAAAATTGTAAGGAAGAGACTCTCTAACGACGACCCGACGACGATGATCTAGTGGGAGCGATGGTGGTGGCAAAGCAACAGTTGCCTGATAACATTGGCGACCAGATAACTGTAGTCGAACGTGGTGGTCAAATGGCGGCCTGACAACGGCGAAGACTGTGGTGGTCAGATGGCGGCGTACCTGCAGTAGTCCGATTGCTTGATGACAGTAGTACAGCGGCGACAGTAGTCCGATGGCCCGATTGTGGTGGTCCAACAGTGATGGTGATGGTGGCTAGGCAACGGTGGTCCATCAATGGTTGCAGTTAAACGACGATGGTCAGGTGGTGGCGATGGAGGTGGTCGACAACGATGTTCTGGTGATGGTGACGACACGACGATGTTGGTCTGACAGTGACAATGGTGGAGGTCAGATGATGGCCCGATAGTGTGATCTAGAAGAGATGATGGTGATGACAATGGTGTTCTGACAGTGACAGGACAGTTGTGGTCTAGTGGTAACAGCAGTGGTGGTCGGACAATATTGGTGAGGCGGTGGCGGATCAGGCCAGACAATTGTGTTCCTTGCGGTGGGGACGGTGACTGCTTAAGCAGTAGTCCGACGACGATGGCAAATAGACAGAGATGGTTCAACTGCTACAATGGTGGTGGCCGACGGTGATAGAGCTCGAGAACCTTCAAAAGCTTGTGGCTTCTTCAGTCTTTTCCTTCATGTACAACCCTTCTTATAAAGAGAGTGGGCTTTTATTTATAAATTTTGTGAGTAGCATCCTTCATAAATATTGCATGTATTCGGATTCCGGACTATTTCATCGGACGGCCCAAAGTGATGATATGTTTTGATGTATATTTTAATGTCTTAATAATGTCAGAATTAAATGATTCAAAGCTAGTAGGATTCATCTATCGAGACGCTCAATTTGAATAAAAAATTGTTAAATTTGAAGATCACCTGCTTCCTCAAAATATATTTTAAAGTTTTTTATTATGTTTTAAGTGTATGATATGGGCTCACTTGAACTCATATCAGACCATTTTTAATATCACTTTATTTGTGTCACTGAGATACTTCATTTGATAAAAAATTGGAGTGCACGTGATTTCAAATTAATTTTGAAACTTTTTATCTAAATGTATATTGAGATTGGTTTTGATCAATATATATTTTTAGTGATATATAAAATCTATCATAAAATTAAAAGAGATGAATGACACAAAAGATAAAATATAAAATGTAAAGTTCACTCTTTTTAAAACTTCTTTTAATTATTTTCTTTTTCATATCATTTAATAAGTAATAATTAGTTAAAATTTCCTTAGTACTGAGTAGTAAACCATTTTAAAAAATTTAAGAAAAAAATTTTAATTTTATTTTTATGATAGATCAACAAATTCAAGAGAGCATTGTTAATTCAATACTAAAGAAGACTAGTTTAAAACAACACAACTGGCGCTAAAGGTCAGTTATGTCAACGATTTAAATTTCTTAATTGTTGGAGTTCAAATATTTGCTGGTTTTGCTTGAAGGAGTTTCATCATTCAACAAAGTCATTTTATTTTAACGGTCGCATTCACCAAACGGAGAAAGTCATTTGCATTCTAGATAGGTGAAAATTTGTCGTTCTTGAGATACAACTTCAAGAGATACTTAGGAGATGCTGCTTCAACAAACAAAAAATTTTCTACTCTTCGGTGTTCATGCAACAGAAAAGAACTTTACCTCTTCTCAAACAAAATCTTAATGGCACTTACATTAGCTCATCTCTAAAAGGTGTTTTTTTTCTATTTTACATCATTTTATCTTTTGCATCCCCCACAAAGATTTCCATGTGTCTGTGATCAAAATCATGCTCGTAAGGGACACTATCATTCTCTATTAGTTCTTTAATTACTATAAAAAATTAATAAATAAATCTGTAATATTTTTCTGATAAACACACAAAAAAATCTTTATTATCCAGCACAAATCTCGAGGCATGACACGGATCTCGAGATAATATTTTTAGCAAGGATATTCAAATTTTTTATAAAAACTCATTCAGAACTCCGATTTTAGAGAACTTATAGTCAAACTGACCGGCTCGATGAGAGAGACCTAATGATATCAAAGTCATTCCAATCAGGGTTAAATCAAATCTAGATCAAGTTACTAAAACATTCTTGGAGGATTTTTGAACACATTTGGAAGGTCAAACAGTTGCCGAATCTGACAAGTTTATAGTCGAATCAAATGTCTCGAGAAGACGAATCTAACGAGCCAAAGATTGCACAATTTCAAATCGTTAAGGCACTCGAATGTACATTAAATGTTGTTTGATCGGATGAAGCTCTTCAGACCGTCTGATCAAAATGATTCATATTCATGCATTAATGACACTCATAGCACTATAAATTGAGCCCCACCCCTTACATGAGGGAGAGACTTGAAGCTTTAGAGAGAACGAGAAGCTCTGAGTAGGAGCTTAAGTCCAGCATCATACTGACCGTCGACGACCACCGTCAATCACCATCGACCACCGTCGGTCGTCGTCTATACCCATCAATCGCAGTCAACCACTGTCGACCGTCACCGTCTATCACCACCAATCATCGTTGATCACCACCAACCAGATGTCGTCAGTCATCGTCGTAGGACATGAGCTCATCACTACAGTCCATGTGTCAACGACGACCTACGTGGTTCACAGCTCATGTAGCTCTCGACTCCAACCCACGCGGCCTATGGACGTCATTCATACTTGCCACTACAACTTATGTGGTTCACAACTCTCGTAATTGTTTACTATGATTTCTTTGGTCAATTAACGCTTATAAAACAACCATCTACAACACTCATGATGGACTACTACGTCCACAACAATCAACATTGACCCTTGCAACATGTTGTCACTAAGAATTGCAACAGATTATAGTTATGCAACTTTGTAATTTTATCTTCCCTAACTTATGAGAATGATGAACTTGTGTACTCATTATTCATATTGAATTATTTCAATTGGGCTAGACCCCGTGATTTTCCCCCCTCAAAAGATTTTTCACGTAAACATTCAAGGTGATCTCTCTTGTTTATTTCTCTTTTATTATTTGTGTGTGTTGAATTCTTGTGCAATACTAAGTCTTTACCGCCGCGAATTTTAGATCACGCATCAATTGCAATCTCAGATATTATTTGGTTGGTTTATTTATAAAGTTTTTTTATGAAAAATAAAATCATTGCATTTGCGGGTATAATGCATCTATTTTGTCCGTGTTTGGGTGCAATAACTGCACTTAAAAACTTTTTAATTATCTTGTAGTTGTATGCGGGCATTTAGTTATTGTCATTTTCTGAAATTATCGTGACAGATGTGAGATTAGGTTTATTTAATAAAATGGTTATATGTCAGCTTCCAAAGGCTGGTTTTAGTTGTTAATCGTGAGCTTTGAGAAGTATAATTTACGGTGTTTGCTGCGGCTGTATCTTTTAAAAGTGATTTGTAAGGCTACGATAAAAAAAAATATATAATTTTTTAAGAAGTTACATTGAAAATTATAAATATATATTTGTTCTAAAAAATTAGATAATAATTTTCTTAAAGCCGTCATAATTTCTTACAAATTTTTTTTAAAACAATAAAAAAATAATTCCTCAAATAAAATTATGATGATAATCTAAAGCACAAAACAGAAAGAAGGATGTCTCAAACATACATTTATGCTTAGGAATGTTCGTCAATTTTTGTAGTTAACTTTATCTTCTGCCACCCGCTCATCACCGTTGTTCCGCCAACTCTATTTCCAACAATTAGAAGGTAGTTATTTTCCTCCGTGTGGTAACTCATCTGAAAGTAACAATTTTTCATTTTCATTATCAAGAATTTATCTCAAAATTCATTGAAATGAATAAAAACTGAACCTTGTATTTTATAATTTGTGAGAAATTTGGTTAGATCTTTATATTATAATAAGAACTGAACCTTGTTTAGTGTGATTTTATATTACACTAAGCAATTTTGTTTTATTTAGAAATGTAAATGAAGTTTTTAAATATTTAAATTGATTTTGTTCAGATTTTTCTTGACAAAAATGTTTCTTGATAATTGATGTGTGCTAAAAAATTCACGACAGTATAGTAATATATTATTGTCTTAGTATAGTACAAAGATTCAACAAATTCTCAGAAGAGAAAAAAACTAGAAGTGATGACAAAAGTTTTTACGTGGAAAACCCAAAGAGGAAAAACTATGAGGTTTGCTTCAATTGTAAAAATTCACTTTAAGTTGATTATTACAGAAACTCCTTGTCTCACAGGTAGGAATGAGTTACAAAGTCCTCTAAATTATATTATTGATGTGTGGATAAACTTGTTGCAAGGAAGTGGCGGCGACCAATGCTGATTGGTTACAACCGATGAATGGTGGTTGACGGTGGTTGACGGTGGCAGGAGTAATGTTGTACTTCAGCTCTTCCAAAGCTTCAAACTCTTCTTCAAGCATTAAGTTCTCCTCCCCCCTAAAGAGAGGGATGAGGCTCTATTTATAAACTTTCAGGTACAATTAATACAGAAATATGAACTCTTTTGATCGGCGGCCTCGAGAGCATTCTTTGAGCATATGATGTTTGAACGACCTTGGGCTCGTTGGATTCTTCATGTTGAGACGTTCAATTCGACCAAAAGCTCACCAGAATCAACATCCATTTGATCTTCCAAATATGTCTGAAAGGCTTTCAAAAGCAGTTTAATGACTTGATTTGACTCAGATTAGACCAATTTTGGTATCAATGGGTCCGTCTGATTGAGCTGGTCACTTTGACTATAATTTTGTTGAAATCAAAGCTCTAGATGACTTTTAATCAAAATTTGAATATTTTTTACTCAAAAGATTGCATTGAGATCCGTGTTATGCATCAAGATGCGTGCCAGATGGTGAAAACTTGTTGATGGTCTATCAAAAACTAACTTAACTCTCAATTGCCCTAAGATTTTTCTACTAAGGAATCTACATGATACTTCTTATCTGAGTTGAATAATGCATGACAACTAGCCAAGAAAAAAGAAAATTTTTAAGCACTTGGTTATGGTAAGCCATAAAGGAGAGCTTATTAAGGCGGTGTTTGGCTACATCACAAATTTATGATAAATATGATTTAGTAAATCTGAATTTATCGAATCAATTTTGGCAGAGCAAAACTTTAAAGCCAACGATCTTAAAACAGAATGCGGGGAAATTCTGCCAAAACAAGAGAAAATTCGATTTAGCGGAACGTTGGATTTAAAGTTTAATTTTATTTTATGTCTGTCATGATTTAAGTTAAATCCATTGTTGAATTTACCTGTTAATATGCAATCAAACACCGCCTAAAACTTTCTTGATATATTTTAATCCTCTTCATAAGGGCTAGACACTCGTCATCCCTAAAGTAGAGTACATCCTAATGGATATTAAATAAACTTCCTTAGTCATTAGATCATCATTTTTCACATCAAACTACTAATACTCAATGTTTTTTTGTTAGTTTTAATATTTTTATTATATTTTTGATGAAAATATCCAAAAGTATTATAATTTGTTTGATCCTAATAGTTGTTCCCTGTCATAAACTATTTCACTTTTTTCAAAAAGGATTATTGATTGACCATAGAATTTAGTTTAATTTTTCATAACTTGTCCATCCAAAACATAGTTTGGATGTGACATATTATATCTAATGGGACCATCAAGTCTGTGAAAAATTAATGAAGTACAAATGACTATTTTTTGTATGAATTAAATAAAAATTAAATTCGAATTTAATTATCAAGCATGAAAATATTTTTATTAATCTCAAACATTATTTACTTCTTGGGCATACCCAATCTTGAAGGGCTTCTTTGTTGTACATGCTATATGGAATTGATAAAATGAAAGCTATAATTCTATCAGCGAAGTGTAGGAAATGAAGCTTTTTTAGTTCTAATCAAACGCCAGTTTAGATTGAGCATTAACCTTATTTAGACATATGAAGGAAACATTTACTAAGTTTACATATTTATTTTCTATTTACTAAACTCTTAAATTTTTTCAATGTTTTATGCACCGATTTTTCCTAATTTTATTTTAGATAAAATTTTGGCATATTATAGTAATTTTTTAGCCCTCTACTGAGTTATATTTACTCACTCTTAACTTATCTGCTTGTGTTAGTTCCCAAAACGATAAGACACGAGTTAAGTAAAAACTATTGGTTATCATTGAGAGCTCAATGTTAATATGTTGTTATTATAGATTTCTTTTTTTTATAATTATGATGATATAAATATTTTACTAATAGAAAAATTCTATCTTAATTGATGTGCAGATTTCTTTTATCATTCAGTTAGTTATATAAATGAAAATGTGTTGATATTTTTATTTATTATTCATTTGATGATTCGAAGATGACTCAGCTATTATGAATATTAAAGGTAAGGAAAATCTTTTTCTACATTGAACTTAAATAATTGATCAACTGTAATAACCTTAATATTATGCGACCTACCTCAATATGAGGGTTTATATTGAGCTGAGTTTTGATTGTAACTGCTAGAGACACTTATATTTTTTTCAATTTGAATTCCTCTAATAACCACATTATCCTTAGTTTTTTATGCCATCAATTCGAAATTTTAAGGCAAAGTATGAATATTTGTTGGCATAAAGTTAAAACCAAATTGAATTATTCTTTACAACTTGAGAAATGTAATGTAGTGATTAAGTGCAAAGTACATATACTTAGTAAAATAGCGCCGAATCATTCCTATTTACAAAATCTAGTACCCAGGTTACTTTTTGAACTACTGAGCGATGTATTTGCACGTGTCATTATCAAATCATCGAGAATTTGAGAAAAATGAAAGATATGAATTAGAATTTTATCATAAATTTTGATATTTGAGTGAGAATTCAAAAAATAGATAAAAGAGAGTGTTAAATTTCTAAATAGTAATGTTGCAGGTGCTATGCTTGTAAACAGCCCCACAAATTAACGTGGTTACTAGTTAGATTGACGCTGATATTCTAAATATCATTTAAACGCCTCAAAACAACAATAAAGTTGGGTTAAGAAGGCCCAAATACCATTAGCAATAATAAAAAAAGGTCTATTATTTCAAACATTATATTAAAGACAGCTCTTTGGTTTTATAGCAATTACCATCATGTTCTTTCAAAGCACATAAGTCATCAAGTTATTCTTTTTTTTTTCTCAAATGGCCTCATAATATCTAAATCATCTTCAAGCTATTCATTTTAAATATCAAATTATATTCAATTTACCAAGTGGAGGGATAGATAGGCCCAAAAGCACCATTCAGTCTTACCTAAATGGACCAAGATTTGCTTAATTTATTGCTATCATTATTATGATGCAAAAAAAAAAAAAAAAGAGAACAAAAATAATGCTACGCCGTCTAAGAATGACCACGAGTCTACAAATCTAAAGCAATAACTCAAAATTTAAATAATAGGGTTAATAATATCTATATCCCTATCTATACCTATATATGTATATATATAGATATGAATTTATATTGATACCTACACAGAATTATCAACTGACCCGACAAGCCCAATGTGAATAGAAAACCTACCCAAGAGTTTCCGTCATTAATTAGGCCAATCTCATTTATTAAATTTGTTATCAAACTTCTTGCGTGTCACAAGAAGCATGAGGGTAAAGTAATAAATCAGCATTTTTGTGCAACGAGAGATTCAACATACACAAATAATAAAAGAGTCTGCCGGAAAAGACATCCCAATTTTTACATAAAGAATCCTAGAAAGAAAAAAACCAGAAGTAGTCATGGCCCAGTTGAAATAATCTATTATGTTATTGTAAGTACATAGATCAGTTTTCCTAGTGAATTAGAGAAGATGAAATTACAATATTTATATACAACAATATTTTAACAATAATAGTCATAACGGGTCATAAAAGTTGCCGTCAGTTGCTATGAAAGCAGTAATTTGTCATGAATGTTGTTGACAGCGGTTGTAACACCGGCTTGACGTCGATATCGTAGTTGAAATTTATAATGATAATTGGTTTTGTAGGCCATAAGTAGTAGCTTCAAGAGTGTCGATTGATCATAAATGCCATTGTATGGAGCTACAATGGCGTCCATAGGTCACAAAGGCCTAAGTTGACAATTGTGTGAGCTATGTGAGCCATGCAAGCTGTAGTTGGTTACATAAGCCATAGTGGGGATTTGTAGTAGGGTTTGCAATTGCAGTGAACCATAAGTTGTAAGCCATAATAGAGAACTATGATAATAAAACTTCAAATGCTTTGAGAGGTTCACCGTATTCTGAGCATGATAGTTATAAACAGTTATTTCATAGAGTTACACCATACTCGGGATGTGTTGTTACACTATCTTTAGGGTATGCATTTACATCATGTTTGAGATGCATCATTATGCTGCATTCAAAATGATCGTTACATCGTTTTTGGGGTGCATTATTACACCGTAGGATTCATTGATGTTATCGAGTAGAGGGTGGTTGACAGCAACGGACAAGCGATGGTCGAAAGTGGTCAGCTACTAGGAGAGTAGGAAATGTGTCAGTTCTTCGGTTCAAAACAACACTGGAATTTGATTCTTTCTTCTACTGATCAATCTTTAAGTCCAGGTCCACCATCTCCTTTAATGAAGATGACAGGGCTCTATTTGAAGATTCATAGTGTGGTCATCCACAAAAAATGAAGTAATCCAGACCACTCCATTAGATGAAACAAATAAATTCTGTTTATGAGACAATATTATGTAGATTTTTACCTGCCTTAATGATGCTGAAAGTTAGCAATCTCAGGCTCTTTGGATTCGAATTGTCAAGATGCATGATTTGATTATAAGCTTGTCATAATTGAAATCAATTTGAAATTTCAATTAGTCACCCAAGGCTTTCAAAAGTGATATAATGGCTTGATTTAGCTTGGATTGGACCAATTTTGGTGTCTTTGTGTTTATCTCATTGAGCCGGTTAGTTTGACTGTAAGTTTGCTAAAGTCACAGTTCTAGATAATTTTAATTTGAGTTTGAGCATTTCTTGCACAAAAAATATCTCAAGATTGTGTCATGTCTCAAGATTCGTGTTAAATGATGAAATTTCTTCATGAAGTATCATATCCATTTGATATTGCTCCAATTATTTTATAATTGTGTTGAAAATTTAATAGGATGAGGGTTTATAGAGACATGTAATTGGGGAAAATAAAGGATAAGTAAGAAAATCTATTATACTCTCTTATTCCTTCCCTTTAACTTTTTTTTTTTTACATAAGCCTTAAAAATTGATGCTCTTGTCACAACACTTACCTACTTCCCTTGGTGTCCTCCTAAGATTGCTCGCGTCGTGCAGCTTCCTCAACATCTTCGTCCATTTGATTCCTCTCTCATTCTATCCAGTCAAACTATCACCAATCATGAACCCTTTTTTGTCTGAGTATCATATATTTTAATTTGTCTTTTTAATTCCCTTCATTTACTGTGCAAGTTCTTTGCATGTAATCCAAGATCTTAAAACCTTTTATAACAGAATCCTCTAGACATCCTTTACCCGCACAAGTTGAACTTGTTGTCATCATCCTCTGACTCCATACTCCATTCTTCTTAACAACTTTTTGATATATCTTATGATTGATAGCACTTCCTCGATGACACAAACCCTTATTGATTGTCTCACCTATGTCACTAATCACAACGAATAATTTTATTATATTGGAGATTAACTGCGAGAAATTAATATTAAGATAGTCATATTAGGTGTGTGAGACCCCTTAAGTAAAATAAATTTGAACCCTTAAATATTTAGATGCATTTTGGTGCGCCGGTTAGACTTTTGATAGAAACTCCAAGCTTAAGCATGCTTGTGTTTGCTCTTGGAAAGTTACACCAACACGCAAAACCATGAGGCCACTAGGCTATATGGGATAAAAGGATGATGGGTGAGAGTTAGAGCTGTTACATATGGTATCAAAGCATTGCTCCAACTTAAAGAAGAGTACTAAATGTAATACAAAATAAAGTTCTATGCCTTGGGAGCCACCACTTGAACCAAAGATGGGACAAAGTACTACATTGTGAGAGTCATCCCGTAAATCTATAAAGGACACCTCTAGAATCATGTTTATGTAGTATATGATTCTAGGTTCTGAGCACTAATGATGATGTAAGTTACTTAAATTTAGGAGATTGTGAAACCCCTTTGAGTAGAATGAAGTTAAACTCTTAAACATCAAGGATCCTTTTAGCGCAATAGTTGAGTTTCCACAGAAACTCTAAAGTTAAGCATGCTCACATAGGAGCACTCCTGCGATGGTTGCTCTCTTGGGAAGTTACAACAACATGACAAAACTATGAGTCGACTCGGCCAAAGTGTACAATATCTTGTTGGATGAGAGTTTTGGCTGTTATAAATGACATCAGAACCATACACCAGCCTGAAGATAGGAACTAAGCATCATACATAACAAAGTGCTATGATATATGAGTCACCTTTTGAACCCAAAATGAGACAAAGTGCTACCTGATGGGAGCCACCTCTTGAATATGTAAACAACACCTCTAGAATATTATCAATCTAATGGATGATTATGAGGTAAGAGCATTAACAATGATGTCATTTATTGAAGTCCTTCAAGTAAAATGAAGTTGAAATCTTAAAAAATCGATATGCCTTTTGGTGTAGCGGTTGGAGTTTCAATATAAACTCCAAAGTAAATTGTGCTCATGCTAGAGCACTCTCAGGATGGGTGATCTTCTGAGAAGTTACACCACCGGGACAAAACCATGAGGTGTTAGGGCAAAGGGGAAAAATATATTGTTGGGTGAGAGTTTAGGATGTTACAAGATGCACACCAAGATTAAGTAAACCATTGTAACTCCACCTCTCCTTTAGGTACACTAGTTCGTACATCGTTTATGCTGGGAAATTTGGGTCAAAATCCTTTTGGATCTGTTTATCTTGAGATTTCTATTTCTTGGGCGATAATCCAGAGATCAAGATTCAAGAGGTAAAACAATTTTTCATGTTCCATAATCTTAGAGGTAAAACAATTTTATATGTTCCATAAGCTTTTCAAATTTGAAAATTCCCTCATTTTCTTTCATTTAATTAGATTTGTTGAGAAATGATTTTTGTGTGTTGAACATAATGAAAATGTACATACTTGACCCAACTTCTCACAACCTCTTTGTTTCTATTTTGGTCCCTTACAATATATAGATCTTAGGGGAAAACTAACATAACTAATGTATCCTTTTTCAACTCAAGATTATCAACAATATTTTGAACAATTATCAAATCTAATTCCAAATATTGATCTCATTTTTTAATAATATTTTTTTTCGAATTAAGTCTTAAACAAATAATTTGAACGGAGGTTCAAATCCATCAATATTCTTTGTTATCCCAAGCCAAAAATTTAGCCAAAGTCATTGATTACAAATTCTTGATAATACATTGCCACTCTTTCTCACATCATTCCTTTCTTCCACCGCCAAAAATCACTACTGCTATTCTTTCGAAAGTTGATATTATGTTATTATCTCTCCACAAATCTTCCTTGCCTATAAAAATATTAATACCGTAGAAATGGTTGAAAATAGAGAAAAGGGCTCATGCTATAGTTGTGAAAAAATATACATTGAAATCACATTTGTAAAGCTCACTTGTTAATTTTAATAATATAAATTAGATGTTTCTTTGCACAATGATTTACAACTCTATATTCCACACACATGAGATCTTAATCCACCTAAAATAGATGAACAAACTTACATTAGTTATTATGCATTATATGGGAAAGATTGGCCATCAAACATTCGCCTTAAGGGATCCTTGTGTGACTTCTATTCAAGTTTTGGTCGACAACTAGTCCACACATAATTCCATATAGAAATGCTTTATAAATCATCTTGGCATGTCAATTATCCCAATTACACTTTTTTCAGTTATAATTGGTGATTATGATAGTTTTTTTGTGCACTACAAACTGTTCTCACATTAATTCATATGTCTAGGGCCATCAATTTCAAGTTGATCATTTTATTTTATCGATTTGTGGAACTGAGGTTTTTTTTTTTGTATTTAGTGGTTAGAAGAATTAGGTGATGTTTTAATTAGTTACAAAACACTTTTTATAAGGGACAACATATTTAATTACAAGGCGCCACTCACCTCTTAAAAGATTATTTTCAATTTTCGCCAATCAAATAAAATTCATGCTATTGATAGTGTTGTATCTTATTTTCAAATTTTGTCATTTATTCCAGAAGATGCCTCCACTCCATGGGATTATGATTCCATTTCTGCATGTTTACAAGAGTTATTGGTTTCTTTTGATTTTCTTATTCCAACTTTCTACCAAATTAACTCCTAGAGTTGATGACCATCAAATATACACCATTCCTAATTAAAATACTAATGAAATTAAATCATATTGATGTCCATATAATAATAAATAAATAAAATTGAATGTATCTATCATCATTAAACTTAGTGTTAGTCCATTTTTGTCTCCGTTGATTTTAATTAAAAAGAAAATTATTATTTGACAATTTTGAGATGATTATCAGTTAGCCAAGTTACAAGTCCAAATCGATTTCCAATTTTGAACGTCGATGACTTTTATATGAACTAGATGGGATATCTATTTTTTCATAATTAGGTCATTATGAATTTCTCGCTACGCTGCTCGGATAATCCAATGCCCTGGCTACCTTTAAAAATATCATAAATAAAATTTTAAAACCTTCCCATAATTATTTTTTTGATTGTATTATTGTAGACAAAAACAGCTGCGATGACCAACTTCATCGTCTTATTACAATACTTTTACTTCTCACAGATGATACATTCTTTATAAAAAAAAAAAATCAAAAAGCATTTTTTGCTATCATTCCATCGATTTTCGAAGCCATGTTGTCAACTATAGTGGTGGTTTATCGAGACATTCATAAAATTAATGCAAGTTTAAATTAGCCTATTTTCACTACTCTTAAACAATTGTGTAATTTTTTTTTGGATTGTGCGGTTCTTGTCATCATTTTGGTCATAATTTTATCACTAGTGCTTCACCACTGACATCATGAATTCAAAAAGAAAATTTTCATTGGAATTTTGTCGCCACCAATTTTTTCAATGCCTTAATAATTGCTCTATAAATCTCAAGAGTTCTTGCTATATTGCATCAATATCATCTAGAAAATAAATTAATTATTAAATCAAGTCAAAGAAGCATTATAAAATTATGAATGAAAATACTGAAACTCCTAAACAACAATCTTTCCTTTTGAAGTTAATCAGCTTTGACTTTTAAATGAAGTATATTCTAAGAGCCTCAAATAAAATAGCCCATGCGCTTTCATGTATACACAATGATGCATCTTTCATGTTATTTTTCACTCATTATGCCATAAAAAAATCTTTTAGTATCATATTCACCATGTCATTACCTTTAATTCAATATTATATGACCTTATTAATAAATTTACTATGCATTGTTGACCTCACTTTTGGTTGAGGTTTAGTTTTCTCTCTTTAGTAAACTAGAGTCTAGCCATAGGACTTTCCTGTTGACTATTCCTAGAAAAATAGAAAAGGAACCCTCATCATTAGAAATTCTACCATCTTCTTTGCTCAACTTGAAGTGTCACATATTGTTCATAACCTCTAGCACTTAGTAGGTGGGGTCATTATGAGGGAGCTCAAAGAGAGTTCCCCTAGGGCTACCTGACCTTAAGGTTGACCCTGGGTGCTGGTCTGGAGCTAAGGCACTCACTTTCACTCACAATCACTCACAACCCTAAACCCAAAATTTCTTGACTTTGATCAATTAATCTTTCAGGAGACACATGTAGATGGTCCCCTAAACTCACTTGCCCTAAGCTAGGGTTTAACAAAGACTAGTGCATAGAGGACCCAAATGAGGTTTCCATTGGTCCATAGCTCATATATGGTGATTGGTACCCCAACCCTATAAAAATATTCAACTTGGTCTTTTGCCCCAAAA
This sequence comes from Phalaenopsis equestris, assembly GCF_001263595.1. Lineage (NCBI taxonomy): Eukaryota > Viridiplantae > Streptophyta > Magnoliopsida > Asparagales > Orchidaceae > Phalaenopsis > Phalaenopsis equestris. The sequence goes on from NW_018164896.1 coordinate 155,443, forward strand.
TCCTCCTAGATTATCTAAATACCCTTGAAACTCCAAATTCACCAAAAATACCCAAATTTGTTCAAAAATCATTTCAAACCTTTGAAAATACCCAAGTTACCCAAAACTACCTTAAAATCCAAAATTTACCAAAATACCCCCAAAATGGCCAAAATTACAAAAATACCCTTGGCACCCCAAATTTTCCCAAAGCCTCCAAAGTCACTTCAAATGTCTCTAAAATCAATTTAAACCCTTCAATTGAACCCAATTTGGCGTGGTTAATTTGACCATTTTGACCAAAAACCACCAAATTGTCTTTAAGGGACCAATTTCCCTAAATTTACCTCAATTGTCTATCAATTTAGTCCAATTTTCTTCAATTTCAATTCTAAACTTAGATTCAACTTTAATATGACCAATATAAACCAAATCCAAGCCTAACTGGCCTATGCTTTGAGCTCAAGTTTGATCTAAGTCAAACCCCCAATTTTGGCCATATGACGTAATCCCACCAAATTGAACCCCATAGCCTACTCAATTTGCCCCAATTTGAATCATAAACTCTTCATAACAATCCTACACATCAAAATTAACCTTCAATTGGCATTGGTGAAGCCTTAATTTCATTTAATTTTTGCCCCAAATCCAAAATTTCCCAAATTCCCCCCCAAATTGGCCATGCCTCCAAATTCGGCCATGCTGATTGCCCTAACCCCAAACTTGACACCCAATTTATGTTGAAAACTCTTCATGATGTTCCTATAGACCATTCTCAATAATCAATTTGGGCTTAGCCCAAGCCTAGCCCAATCTAGACCCAAGTCTAGCCCAACATACCCAAATGGACCAAAATTCCAAAATCCTTCAAATTGAACCCCCAATTGAACTCAAAATCATTTCA